>NC_089589.1:90319984-90619984 GCF_019320115.1 Miscanthus floridulus
ATTATGGTAGTATAGTTCATGCCATATTTCAAAATTATGGTAGTATAGTTCATGCCATATTTTGAGGGGGAGAATTATGAGATAAATTAAGAGTAAGAATTAAGATCAATTAAGAAACTACTCTTTATTAAGAGTGAGATAAAGATATTGATGAATGTGTACTCTTCATTAAGAGTGATACAGATTTTGTAAGAAACTGAGTGAGATAGATTTTGATGAATGTGACCGTCGGTCATAACAATGATACCCCTAAGCAGAGAAACAACTAAATTCCTAAATTTTTTAAAGTTTTAAGAGAAAGATAGCGTAGTCACCATCAAAGATATTAAAGCGGTGCTTAAAGCGCCATATAAGGTTTTAACAGATTAAACCCAAATAAGAAATTGAAAGATACACTATCTTTATAAAAGATAGGACGATCTAGAGAGCACGGTATGTAGATACATATGACTTGAAGAGAAGTGGGACTACGTGCCCACTTCAGTGATTTAAAACAACGAATTTCTCGATACCTATTGATGTTGTATGACTTATACAACACATGTTGTTGGCTCTTTAAAGAAGATGAATAATATAAACAAGGATCTTATGAAATAGGAGCCTATAGAATCAATTGCCTCTTGGCAATGAAGAGCAACAACAGCCCGCAACATGAAAGTGCCAGTAGCTGAGGCCTTAGAAAGTCTCAAAGAATTAGTAAATCAGTTTTCTTATGACGATGAAGTCTATGTTAGTGAAGAAATTCAAATGGAGGGCGATCCCACCTCATTTGAAGAAGCCATGAGAAGCGTTTACTCGTTTAAATGGCAAGAAGCTATGGAAGTTAAAATGAATTCGATGAATACTAATAATGTTTTAGACTTAGAAGAAATTCCTAATAGAGCCAAAATAGTAGGTTGTGAAAGGGTCTACAAGACAAAATGTGACTCCAAAGGTAATGTGGAAAGATATAAGGCATGACTTGTAGCAAAAGGCTTTACGCAAAGAGAATGAATAGATTACGATGAGAGTTTACTCTCCAGTCTCATGTAAGGATTCTTTTAAAATCATAATTGTGTTATTGGCATATTATGATTTAGAGTTACATCAGATGGATGTAAAGACGACATTCCTCAACGGGGATTTATATAAAAACATTTACATGGCACAACTCAAAGGTTTTATCGTGGAAGAAAAAGAACATATGGGATGCTGCCTGTAGAAATCCATTTATGGGTTAAAACAAGTCTCTAGACAGTAGTATTTGAAGTTGATGAAATAATAAGAAAGTTTGGGTTTTTAAAGAAAATGAGAAGGACAATAGCGTTTATGCAAAGTTCAAGAATGGAAAATTCTTTTTCCACATCCTGTGTATAGATGATGTCCTACTCACTAGTAGTAATGTTAATCTGACATTAGAGAAGAAGAAGTCTTTGTCCTCAAGTTTCAATGTGAATGATCTTGGTGAAGCCTCATTGGTTCTATGAATTGAAATTCACCGAGATAGATGAAAATTGGTATTAGGCCTATCGCAAAGACATACTTAGAAAATATTCTAAAGAAATAAAGTATGCATACGAGTAAACCTATGCCTGCTCCTATAGTCAAGGGTAATAGATTTGGGAACTTTCAGTGTTCTAGGAACCAATATGAGATCGATCAAATAAACATGGTTCCATATGCTTTAGCTGTTAGAAGCTTAATGAATATACAAGTAAGAACTTACCCTAACGTACCTTACATATCCGGGATATTTTGGTAGAAGTCCAGTTTAGATATAGATCACTAGAATGGAGTTAAGAATGTCTTGCAATTTTTTTGCAAAGTATCATAGGCCTCTTGCTAAGTAAGAAAGAACAAGTACTCTCAAATAGTTGTGGGTACAAATGTTAAGTTTTGACAAGATGTGTAGTGAAATCCACAGTAGTTGCTAACACTCGCAGTTGGAGTATTATTGTGGAAAAGCTCCAGTGAAACAGTTGTGGTGTCATCAATGATGCATACCATAGTATAGCTTGTCATAAGGCCTTAGGAACAGGCAAAAGTGGTTAAAGAAATATGTACCCAGATTTAACAATAGTAGTCAATAGTAATAACCACTTAATGTAGTTAACTCCTAAGACAACAGGTCAAGTGTGCTGCCAAACATATTGACATTAAGTTATATGTTGTAAAGGAGAAAATCTAGAATCATTTTGAAAGCATTGAGCATATAAGTACCAAGCAAGTACTTGTGGATCCGCTTATCAAAGGCTAACCACTCAGTGCGTTCAGAGAACACATAGTCGACATGGGTTTACGGAACAGCCTATGATTTTTGGATACTAAGGGCGTAGTTGAGAATCTGTTTCAAAACAGAGAGGCACATTGTAGCTGTTTAATCTAATGGCAACTGATCGTGACGATAAGGTACGTTCTATGTACTGATTTGCAATGGAATGAGAAAAAGATAAAGTAAGTTAAGTTTAAGTCATAAGGTGATATCAAGGGGGAAATGTTAGATTGATCTCCACCAGTTGGCTCAACGGCCAATTGGGCCCTTGATCCACGCCCTGATCGGGGGCGCCCAACCGTTCTCCTAGCTGATGGGCCCCCGTCGCGCAACGCTATAAAGAGGAAGGTGGGGGCCGAGGCGCAAGACACGAGGTTCACCACAACCGCCAGCGTCCTACCAGTTTTCCTATCCCTAAGCCAATCTAGAGGGCGCACTGTAAGCGACAGGAACCGCCATCGCCTTCGTTGCCACCACTGGACCATGCCTGCACGGCTTCCCCGACTCTGACTCCAGTGGCCACGTCGCTGCGACGCCATGGCTGCGACTGCGCTTGGCGACCTAAGTCTTCTATCTAAGTTAAGTATTACCCACTGATCTATGCCTAGAAGTACTTTGAGACTTATCACTACCTGCTCATTATTTTAGATACATATAAACTGAGCACTTCTGCAGATCTTTATGATTTTAGATACAGATAAACTGAGCACTTCTGCAGATCTTTATGATTGGTTAAGCTTGCCTTCACACCGGTGTCAGATATGATACCACATATACTACGTGGAATGCTTTTTGCTATTATGTTCGTGAATGTGCATCAACTTGTTTTGCTTAACTTCCTTATGGTTAGGATAATGATATGGCGTCTGGATGGACGGACGGACCGACCCACCCATGGCTCCTTCACTCGCATCGCTCGTCCGCGTCGAGCGCCCCTGCCCCACTCCGCTCGCTCCTCCCTCCTATCATGTGCGCAGCCCTGCCCCCACCCGCCACGTGCGCCGCCTGCCCAGTTGAGCCAAGGGCGGTGCTAGTGGTGTTGGCGCTGGTGGCGCTCGTGCGCTGCCGACTCCCACTCCGACACCAGGAATGGACCAGCCCTGGCCTTCCCTATGTTGCAAAACGCATATTTCAAGTGTTCGCATGTTTCAGAGGTATGTTTTAGATATTTTGTATGGATGTTGCAATGGTAGTTTTTGGATATTGCACATGTTGCAATGGTTATACACGTATGGTGCAAGAGTTTGTTCAAAACGTTTCATCTGTTTCATACGCATGTTGCAAGTGTTTTATCCGGATGCTGCATATGTTGCAATAGCTATGTTGCAAATGTATGTTCCAAATGTTTCATCTGTTTCATACGTATATTTCAACTGTTTCATCTGAGTGTTATAAAAATAGATCTGGATGTAGGGTTGTTAAGCGAAGAAGAGAGAGTTAGCACGGGAGCATGGTGGCGTTGACGCGGGGAAGATACATGTGTGGATCTATTGCCATGACCCACTAGTGGAGATACACATACACTAGCGGCGGTCTGAAAAACGTCGTCAGTGCAAGTCGTATAGATTTACAGTGTAAATCTAGTGCTCTTAAACCAACTGTTAGTGTAAATTAAGTCCATTCAGGCGGTTTTCACTCATTACTTAATGCTGCATCATCCATACTTTTTTTTTGTTCCAGGTGAAACTTATCTAACTTTGATTTCAACATCAACAATTTTAAATAAATGGTCTCTAAGATGGAGGATTCCACTAAACAAATTTGATGTTACCGCTGCATTTTTTTCATAATTTGATTAGATTTAAATAGTTTTACTTAGAACAAACCGACAGTAAAAATAGTTAATTTGATTTGGTAGTGACAAGCTAAGCTAGAGTAGTACCGTGACACGACACGCTAGCAGATATAACAGAGTTAAGCAACATTCTACGGACTCAGCACTCGTCCTATCGAGCGCCAGCACTCAGCTGCAGCCTTTATCTTGCACGTATTAATTGCCATTTGCCAACGTGGTTTCCGTCAGGTCAAGCTCAGGTTTGGTTGGCCAACGTCTCCAACAAACGCAGTCGGCCAGTGCCCAACCCCCAACAGAACCCTGCGCGAGCGCGACCTCCCATCCGAACGCCATCACTGCGGTCGTCGCCGTCGGGACACGGAACGCAGACCGACTGGTGGGCCCAGTTGGCCACTTCTATAGTTGTATCCGTGCAGTGCTGCTACGTGGGGAACTCTCTTGGACAGCATCTTTTAGTTTAATGGTTTGCTCTTTTTCTTCTTTTGTATATAAAATCCTTCGAAATCGACATGGCTTCTTCATTTGTTTTAACTTGGAAAATATTAAAATTTACAATGAATTACAACCTCCGGTCAAATATTCCAATATTTCAATGTGAAATTCGCATTGGTGTCGTGTGTTCGACCTTGCTAGTCTAGCTTTGGTTTTCCAAATCGCCTTGAATGTGCTGGGCTTAGACTACTTTTGAAGTTGTTGCCTTTTCAGTCTCGGTGGAAGACTTTCGAGGAGCGGCTCTCCATAGTTTGTATGGATCCACCTGTCTCTAGTAATAAACTATTTCTTGAGGTGGCTCGCAAGGCGTTTTTAAAAGTTAATTTAGAGGAACGACTGGATGTTTGTAGGGGTGATTGAAAAACCTGATGCCTCTAGAAATTCTTGCCCAAAACTCATATATTTAGGTCTAAAAATAGCAAAAAAATATTCCTAGGAGACCCCACCAGGCAGCCTGATGTGCTCGTCGTGGCAAATCATAAGTCACACGATTTTCCCCACATTTGAACCCACAAACTCTGGCCTTGTGCGTATATCCCTTAACTACTACACTCATAAATCACTTGTGTTCTATTAGATATTCGTCGTTCTCATTTTATCCTAATCCAATTTTGAAATGAATATTTGAGACCCTAAACAAATTCCAATGAAAATGTTGTCAACTACGAAGTTGCATGACTTTCTGAGATTTACAACTTTCATTTTGATGGTTCTCCATCCGAGATCGTTTGAGAAAATTGAATTCAATATGTCAGGACTTACGAGTGTTACTGTTCCACGCCCATTTTTAAAGGTGGCCCTAGATCCAGCCGTCTCTAGAAATCGATTTGTCAGGATGGCTGGATATAGAGTGGCCTAAAAAATAGGACCATTTATAGAGACGGCTGAACCAACCATTCCTATAAATATATTTATAGAGGCGGCTCATTTCGGGAACCTTATTTAGAGGTGGTTTTAGATTAAGCAACCCCTAAAAGAAAAAAGGAGGTATCTCTACAAATGCTTTCGGTAGTAGTGCCGGTCTCAAATAAAAGAATTTTACAGGCACAATTCCCTTGAAAATATGTATCTGCTTTCGGTAGTACTGCCAATCTCAAATAAAAGGATTTTACTGGCACAATTCCCTTAAAAATATGTATCAATAATTCTATATATAATACTAAAATAAAAAAATTCTCCCCACTACTTCATCTATCAGCCCATCCCATCCCATGCCACTCTTCCATCTCATGATCTCACCCTTGCAGTCTAAGTACACATTTTCGGCTGATATCCAACATACGACTACGTTTGCCAATCCAAAACCAGCACGATTTTAAATCCAACACGAGATCATGTTTTGAACAGCACACTCTAGTCATAGTATGCGATTCCAAAACATATTAGAAGCGATAATCAGATGATATAATTGTTGCATAAATCTCCAAGTGATAAGTCGTCCAAATAACATGTATGCCAGTTCGTTAATGTTTTATTATTTTACGTGGAGTCGGTACCTACAGTACAAATAAATTAACAATGTCGTTGTCACGGATTTGGTGTAGACAGAATACTCTCACTTTCTGCAGATTCTCCGGTACAAAATCTGAGACAGAGCAACATTGGTAGTTATGCAACCCCTCCAAACCCCAACAGTTTTGCATCGGCCCCTCCGACCTTGACGTATACTCCTTCAAGTTGAAGCAAGCCGCCATTGCTATATAAACACTGCCCCCACAGAACCCCTCTACTCAAATCACAAACCCCACTCTCTCTCTCTCTCTTCATCTCATTCTCTCTCTCTCTCTCTACGAGATAATCCCACACACAGAGACACTATCTATCTCTCCGACGACCCACATCGTCATCCATGGTGAGTGACATGCTACATCAGCTTAATTGCTCTAGTCTCTCGTAGCTTACGTCTGCAAACATGCATACCAATCATGCAGGATGTTGCAAACATGCATGTCTGTGAGACTGTGACGCTTCCATTTGTTGCCATGTCACCTTTTCCTTTGCGTGACCAACGAACGCAGGTTGTCGAGATGAAGCAGGAGAACGGCACCGCGGTGGTGGCGCCGGCGGCGGGCGAGAAGCAGCAGCAGGCGCCGCAGCTGATGAGCGTGAAGCGCGGGGAGGCGACGCTGGTGGCGCCGGTCGAGACGACGCCGACGGGCGGGCAGTACTACCTGTCGAACCTGGACCAGAACATCGCGGTGATCGTGCAGACGGTGTACTGCTACAAGCCGTGCGGCGGCGGCAAGGGTGACGGCGACGTGGCGGGCGCGCTCCGCGACGCGCTGGCGCGCGTGCTGGTGCACTACCACCCGCTGGCGGGGCGGCTGGGGATCAGCCCGGAGATGAAGCTGACCGTGGAGCTGACCGGCGAGGGCGCCGTGTTCGTGGAGGCCGACGCCGCCTGCGACCTCGCCGACGTCGGCGACCTCACCAAGCCCGACCCGGCCGCGCTCGGCCAGCTCGTCTACTCCGTCCCCGGCGCCAAGCACATCCTCGAGATGCCCCCCATGACCGCGCAGGTAGGTACCTATAGTCCTAGTACACCAGACACGTTATTAACTGCTCCTTGCACGTTTGCGGTTGGGTGTCCGGCGCGCGACCGAGGAGGCCGGCCCGGGTTTCCATGCCCGTGCCACCAATGAGCCGTGCCCGTGCCGTTAAAATGGCGAAAGGGGTCGGAGGAGGGAGGTGAAGAGCCAGCTAGCTTGTCCGCGCATGGCGGCATGGGAGCAGGTGGACGTGTTGCTTTTACTGCGACCGCGTGAATTTGCAGCAGAGGAGCCGTGGTTGGATGGGCGGCAGGGGATAGGGCTTGTTGGTCAGTTGGAAGATGTATTCAATGAGATGAGATGCCTCTTTGGTTTTATAGAAAAAAGGAGAGCGGACATGGAAACTTTCACTCCCACTTTGGGACTTGGCCTCGTTTGGAGCACGGGCAAGTTCCTCGATTTGTTTCAAATCGTTGCGTGGACACCTGTGTATGCATGACGACTCTAGTACTGATTTTAAGTTTGTAACCTGATCCAGCAAGCTGCAACCTTTCTAGCTAGGAGTACGGGTTAGTGTTTGTTACTTTAAACGATTTTTGTCAATAAATTGGTTGATCTGAACTCTAAAGGTAGGGGTGGTTGTACTCGTAGAGTACCACCACATAGTCTGATTGTTTTTTCCTGTTAGAATGAGACAGCTCAAGCACTTTTGTTGCCTGACTTTTGCCCTGTTCACTTAAGTTTATTCCGAACTACTTTTTGGTTATGGAATAATATTTTTTCTCTCCCAATATTTCGGCATAAACATCAACGTAAGTCAAATTTCAGCATCAACGAACATTATCTTTATTTGTGTTTTTTTGGTACAGTGTTAGATGACCAACCTTTACCTAAATACAGTATATGATGATGTCAATAAAAGTAACCAACGCATGATCAATTATTCACCAACTCATGGGTCAAATCATACTACCTAGTAACTGGGTTCAGATCATGCACTGTTTGCTCGTTAGTCGAAAAACACTCGCTTTAGAACTATTCGAAGTCATCCGGTATCTGCTCCAGATTTTGTTCAAATTTGCCAGTAACCAGTGATGCAAAATTACCACACTTGTCTTTTTACCATGGGTTAATTGATCCGCAGGTGACGAGGTTCAGGTGCGGCGGCTTCGCGCTGGGCCTGGACATGAACCACTGCATGTTCGACGGCATCGGCGCCATGGAGTTCGTGAACTCGTGGGCCGAGACGGCGCGCGGCGTGGCCGAGCTCACGGTGCCGCCGTTCCTGGACCGCAGCGTCCTCATGGCGCGCGACCCGCCCGTGCACACGTTCCCGCACCACGAGTTCGCCGAGATTCCCGACGTGTCCGACACGGCGGCGCTCTACGGCGCGCAGGAGCTGCGGTACCGCTCCTTCTGCTTCGACCCGGACCGGCTGGAGCGCGTCCGGGGGCTCGCGCTCGCCGACGGGGGCCGCCGCTGCACCACCTTCGAGGCGCTGTCGGGGCTGGTGTGGCGTGCCCGCACCGCGGCGCTCGGGCTGGCGCCCGAGCAGCGCACCAAGCTGCTGTTCGCCGTGGATGGGCGGCGCCGGTTCGCGCCGCCGCTCCCGCAGGGCTACTTCGGGAACGGCATCGTGCTGACCAACGCGCTGGCCACGGCGGGCGAGCTGCTGTCCGCGCCCGTGTCGCGCGCGGCGGGGCTCGTGCAGGACGCCGTGCGGATGGTCACCGACGAGTACATGCGGTCGGCGGTGGACTACTTCGAGGCGACGCGGGCCAGGCCGTCGCTGGCGTCCACGCTGCTCATCACCACGTGGTCGCGCCTCGAGTTCCACGGCGCCGACTTCGGGTGGGGCGAGCCCGTCATGTCGGGCCCCGTCACGCTGCCCGAGAAGGAGGTCATCCTCTTCCTCGCGCACGGCAAGGAGAGGAAGAGCATCAACGTGCTCCTCGGCCTGCCGGCCACGGCCATGGACGCCTTCCAAGAGCTCATGGATGACATATGATTGATCGGTCAGTGATGACTGATGAGGAGCTCTCTCCGTGGACACGGCAGCGCCGCAATGGCGGACAAGGATGGGAGCTATTAATTATATACAGACATATAATGCAGGGTGCTTTTATTCTTGATGAACTGCACGGGTTTATACTTTATGTACACGGGAGTGTGTTAATATTCGTTATATGTTGGTGTTACAAGGAATAATAGTACTACTATGTATGAGAATTTGTTGTCCGCTGTAGTGGTTCTATTAAAAATGGTTCACGTTAAATGAGAAAATAGTAAATGTTGTTTTTATTATACTCCTAGTCCCTAGATTGGTATTTTTAAATATTTTTTTACAAAAAATATAAAAAATACTATATACTATGTACACGTTATTCTACACTCTAGGTGTAGAATACTAGTACTACACCAAACAACTATACTGAACAAAATTCAGTACTATTCAGTAGTCGTGTTTCAGTATTATTCAGTATTTCAGGGTAATGTGCGTAGTATTAACTGATACTGAATGCGGTTCCAACCTTCCAGGTTTGCTCCATAGGGAACTGATGAGGACATGACCTCCATGCATCCAACCATGCTTGGAGAGTCATAGGGAGGCCGAGGACATCAGTAAGGGTGTCCAAAACGAGAAGGATGCCCAAAGCTTATCTGATTCGAGTCGCCAAGGTGGAGGCCCAAATTAAGTTCGAGTCCACCTCGGAATACAGGTGCAGTCCCGAGTAAAATCAACACTCAGGGCGCATACAGACTCCATTTTCAATGATCCACATATGGATGGAAAGATAATATGATAAGCTAACCAATGGCTTTGGTTTCACGCAAAACTCATCTAGAGTCAGCAGGAATCGTCGAAATAAGTGAGCGTCCAGAATCTATAAGGGTGCTGCGACACCGTCTTTTGGTCCGTTGGGCCGTGTATCGTCTTAGAGCCCATTAGGGGGCGCGTCCAGGGGGGTGACGTCCGAGGCTCTATAATTAGCAGCCGTCGCTCTCCTTAGGGTTTGGGTTTTGTTGCGTTCTTGTTTTCCATGTGAAACATACATTGTTTGCTGCAACTGTATCACCAAGATCGTTTGCTGATAAACCAGGGCACCTGTTCTTGATCTTGTTCGCATGTGGCGATTAGTCCTTTCGAATAAAGACTAGAACTCCTCTTCATATTCAGAAGCCTCATATTTATTTGCATTTTTAGATTGCGTTTATCCGTTCTTACTTGTGTTCTCGATTCGCTTACAGGAAAACCTTCTCGACGAGGTCAATCGCGTTCACGTGGTTGATAACCAACGGAGTAGTGGTGTTAGGGTTGTGGGGGTCCGAATCAAACTTGGCTCGAAGCCTAGATCGTGGATGTCGAGTTCTCCACCAATCGAAGTTATCATACCTATCGGAAGATAGGGCCTTGTCTATATCAAGTGGTATCAGAGACCTATTTGCCTGTTAGGTATATCTCTGTGTTTTTCTCTTTAGATTAAATCTGTTTTTGATTACCTAGAGTCCACAAAAAGTACAGATGCGTTGTGCCATCTTGCTAAAAAAGGAAAGTTTAGTTATACATGAGCATACAAGAAATAGGACGATTTGCATAATTTCTTATCTAATAGATATCAAGTCCAATTTGGTTTCTTCTTTAGCATGTACGTTGGACTTTGGAGAGAGACTTTTGGAAGCACATATCGTGCTGCCTTTTGATATCCTAGGACTTGAGTCTTGCATCATATCAGAGAGAAATTAAACTCTAATTGCATTGTACCACAAGATATATTTGAAGGTTGTATTGCGGCACTTATCTGGTTAAAAAATCAATCAAAGGCAGAAAAAGACAAAGAGGTGCAAAAACCAAAAGAAGGGAAAAAAAGCCACACCTAAAAAGAGAGAGAGAGAAAATAAAGAAGAAAAGAAAAAGAAAGTGAAAAAAAATTCAGAAGTGCTTGCATCCTTTTGAGTCCTTGTGCTGAGTTGTATTGTATTGCTTGCTTAAACTAGGTCCAGGGCGAGTTTAGGCCAGTGATATAAACTAACTTGGGACTACTTTTCAATCTTGCAATTTCTGAATTAAATTATTGCTATTCCTTGCTACTATATTATGCCTGTCCAAGCTCCACTTTCTTCTGACCAAGTACAGGTTCGCCTTACAATTGTTACACTCAAGCTGCAACGGTATCACAACCATCCGCCGATTGCACCGCCTGCTGCGTTGGTAAGAACACTTGTAACCATGGTAAGACGCTTGAGAGTGTGTGACTTTACTCCTTGGCCACATCCTAGTAGCTGATAGGAAAATACATACTTGTGTGTTTTCTTGTTTGATGCTAACAATGACAGGTTACTAACACTCACCGATATGAAACATGAATGATGCATGAGATACGTACTATTGCTGCTACACCTCCTCCCGCAGGTCATTCTATTCTTTCTTCCCCACCTACTTATGATGGTATTGGTGCTGATGAGTACATTGTGTGGGAAAGTAAAATAGATAATATTTTTGCTCAATGTCGTATGTGTGAACGGAGGAAGATTAAGAATGCATCTAGTGTCTTCAGACATTTAGCATCAACTTGGTGGGAGTCTTTAAGTTTTTCAGATAAACCTCATATATGGAACAATATGAAAATTCTTATGAGAGAAATTTTTGTTAATCCATCTTTTGTAATTAATTCAAATGATGAGGTGCATCAAATAGATCAGTCGCTTGTTATTCCTCCTGCTATGCCAAACCTTTTGCAGGACAATGTACAAAAGAGCGAGGATGACGTGACAGAAAATGAGGTACTCACAGGCTCATGTGAAAATTCAGAACCATCACCTATTACACCTGCTGACAATGAGAGAAAAGGTAATACCCATGATGCTAAACTCACAGAAGATAAGAGTTCTCTTGATGTGCTGAATTTTTCCACCAATCAAGCTATGGTAGAGCAAATATTAGTGAAATTTTTGCTTGATTTACCTTTGTCACAGGATGAATTGCTTGATGTTCCTTGTGATAAAGATGACTTGCATGATGATAGTTATTTTATTCCCATGCAACCATTAATGAATGATCATGCTATATGTGTGTTGGAATCAAACACTTGTGCTGAAAATAGACATGTTATTCATGAAGCTAGTGATGTTGATGAGTTGAAATTGTTGTCTTCTTTAAATACTTTGGGTTACATTGAATTTGATGTTCTTTGCAATCTTAGTTATTTGGAGGAAAAACTTTATGTATATGTTGATTTGCCATAGTTGTCTAGACATGCATATCATGTTTTTGGCAAATATAACAACAAAGGACAATGTATGATACAACGAGTTTACATTTGTACAAAACTGAATTCTCCTTTTGTTGTGCAAAATTGTGATCAATTAGAGGACTCTAAAATCAATAATGTTATCATGTCATATTCCTCTAGTTTTGCTTTACGATCACAAGTGGAATCTAAAGAAGGGGAGCATATGTTTCTTGTTAGTACTAATCTTTTGCAGGATAATATTGACAAAGATCGTGTGCATTTTAATCGAGGAGACTACATGTTAGTAGGAGAAGACATGCTGCAAACAAAAACATGCGGTCCTATTCTTTCTCCCAATATTGTCCATTCCCATTATTTTGGCAACCTCGTTTGTCTTCATGTTGTGCAGGAACGGCTTCAAGCAACGTCGACGCCGAGGATGGCTTTTCGTCAAGAAGGGGAGGATGATGAGGACATGACCACCATGCAGCCAACCATGCTTGGAGAGTCACATGGATGCCGTGGACATTAGCAAGGGTGTCCAAAACAAGAAGGAGGCCCAAAGCTTATCCGGTTCGAGTTGCCATGATGGAGGCCCAAATCAAGTTCGAGTCCACCTCGGAATCCAGGAGCAGTCCCGAGTAAAATCAAATCCCAGGGTGCATACGGACTCCATTTTCGATGATCCACATATAGATGGAAAGATAATTTGATAATCTAACAAATGGCTTTGGTTTCACATCAAAAATCTTCCGGAGTCAGCGGGAATCATCGAAACAAGTAAGCATCTAGAATCTGCAAGGGTGCTGCAACACCATCTTTTGGTTCGTTGGGCTGTGTATCGTCTTAGAGCCCATTAGGGGGCGCGTCCAGGGGGTGATGTCCGGGGCTCTATAATTAGCAGCCATCGCTCTCCTTAGGGTTTGGGTTTTATTGTGTTCTTGTTTTTCATGTGTAGAAAATTGGGGAAACCACACTTTTCTATATCTAAATTGGCAAAAACTTAAATTGACCTTGACAAGTTTTATACAAATATTTAAACCATTTATTTTATTTAATGTTTTGTATTCACAACCCAAAATTGGAAATTTTGGGGTGTGACACAGGCTATCGGCCCTACAGCCACCAAGGAGGAGGCCCGCGAGGGCTGACGTGATCGACCAATGTGGAGATCAAGGCAAACCAAGGCAGGTGAACCTGAACGATAGTTAGGACCAATCTATTGTTGTATCATGTAACAAACTAGGAACTCAATCTGATAGCCCGATCGCCCTCTCTATAACCCTACCTCTCCTACCTATATAAAGGAGAGTAGGGACCTCAGGCTCGAGATCAACACCATCCGCTGTTCCAATCTACCTCATAGCTAGGAACAACAACCCTTGTAATTGAGTATATGAATACAAGAGCAGCCACACCACTGGAGTAGGGATTAGTGCGCACCGCTCCCCAAACTAGTATAAATCTTTGTGTCTTCTGTACTACCATCTAGATCTGTCTACATGATCACATTGCTAGGCAATGCCAGAGCTAAATAATCCGACAGTTGGTGTGTCAGGTAGGGGCCTTCCGCGTTCAGACTAATCTTGTGTTTTAGATGGGAATCGTCTTCAACTTTGGTGATGAACTAGAAAAGGAGCAACCGGGCAAGAGGATCACCTTCGGCAAGCTCGACTTCATCACCGACCAATTTGGGGACCTATGCCTTTAGGAGCCAGAGCCAGTCGAGGAAGGAGAATAGTCCCTCTAGATCCGTGCTTTCGCCGCCGGACTAGAGGAGGCTATGGATGCAAGACCAGACACCCTCACAAGGTACCTCAAGCATTACGCCCATCTTTTCATCAAGGATGGGCGAGAATGTGAGCCGGTCCCCACTTTCTACATAAGCAAAACCATGGATCTCGACTCCGCATTAGATCCGATACCAATACCTCATTGTCCCACTTCAAAATCCTCAGCAAGATCGGGGCGGACGGTGACAACCCATGGTGAGACACTCTCGCAGGCTATGGTGGAACCCACCGAACCTCCCATGGAGGAACTCCAGCCACAATAACTGATAGACCAAGATGACATCGATGACACCCCCGATCAGCAAGATTGGTGGGACGCCACCGATCATTGACGCAGAGCCTTTCTGTCGCTTCCTCTACAGCTACGACCAGCTACTCGAGGACTCGGATTTTGATGGCGATGATAAAGAGGTCATCTCACACGCATTGGGCACTAACACCAAACCATCACTGGACGAGCAGTCGAAACTCGGATAGTTCCCAATGATGAAAGGGTGAAGCCTTTCCCCTAGTTTGGAAAAGCAGTGGGATAGCGAGGCCAGTCACTCGAGCACTGACCCCACCTCAGGAAACTCTCGATACCAACCGTGTGCCTAGAATCCGACGACCAATGGCTATGAGGAAGAGGGTGTTATCATCCCTCCTTCATCAAGAAGGGAACCCCCGTTAGGCAACAAATCATAAAACAGAAACATTCAAAGGAAGGACCCGATTACCATGTGCGCCCCCCTAAGCTGAGTATGGTTGGAAGCTCTACGAGCTGGCTTACATGAATAGCTGCGTGACTACACCGATCGTCTTGTCGTGCTCTCACCCGCCCAAGAGCCCGATCGTTCTCGACTCACCGGTCATTCAGGATTGGAAACCCAAAGCTGAACGGCCCTTCCATCATCAACAAGATGCCTCACACAGATGAAAGAGATAACAAAGGGCTACAAGGAGGAAGGCAATGGGATTGTTCCCCCAACTTCGAACCCAATGTCGACCTTTGCTCTCGAAGACACGATCTGGCAGTGGGAACTCACTGAGCACCCGAACATCAGCAGACAACCATCAGTTACGTTTATTTCACCCCTGCTATTTCACATTTTCCTCATTGCATTACATTCTATGAGAAATCTACATGTATCCATTTGATGTGAATGTATACCAACACCTCCTGAGCACCTCGAGGAAGTTTTTCCCGAATCACTCGGGGGCTGGCTGTATTAGAATGACCCAGTCACAAATGTCTATAGCTACTATGATTGAAAGGTTACACTAACCTACCATCATGATCAGAGACTTAGGAACGGTCCCACGGACCGCACACCCACCTCTTTTTTCCTTTCACTGAACAAAGTCTTATAGGCCTTGAAATTGTATAAGTGACTTAGCAACACCTCAGGTGTACTCCAATAGGATGTTTCATTCTGGTCGGATAATCACCAGGTAGCTAGCCTAAACCTTAAACCAGCATCAAATGCTAAAGATAAAGAAAGACGAAAGATGAAAAAGTGTGAAGGCTATGTGAAACATAAATTTGCTGCGAACGACATCGTTCTACTCCCAAACACATCAGGAGCACCGCCCCAAATGCCGATTAGACATAAGGCTGAGGCTCAATGTGTCAATGGCATTACCCACAAATGAGTTCTGGCCAGCCCCAACTCAACCAAAATTCACCATGAGTCAAAGCTCTATGCTCCTAAAACTCGGGGAGCCACTTCCTCAGAAGAACCGAGCAAAGCTTTGGTTTGGCATGATAAAACAACCAAGTTCCCTGACCCTAACACATCTTACAAGATATTAAGGTGCCACAAAATTAACGTCGGCACAGCTACGCTAACCGACCAATATGCCACCCGAGGTATGGCTATGACTAATCAAATGGTGTTCAAACAGAATGCTCGGGGCTACATGCACATGACAATACTCATCACAAAACCAAAGGACGGTCCCCAGACGACCTATCCTACTCGAATGGTAATACGCCCTACGGGCGCATGTCGATTATGGTGTGGCTCCAACTCTCGGTTGTGTCACACTGACCCACCCGAGCATTCGGGGGCTACTAGCGCACATAATCACCATGTACAGAGGACTCGACTTGCAAAAACACCATGAAACTACAGGGTCCAAGCTTTATTGCACTTTATTTTCACAAAGAGGTACATAATCTATTTCTAAAGAGGGGTGTCCTTGATGATCCGCTCCATGTCAACAACGGCAACAATCGCCTCAGTGTTACCGCTGAACTCATCAATCAGCCCCCGACGTCAACATCGTCGGCAATCTCCTCCATCGATGGGAACCCGAGCATCACCCCTCGTAGATCCACCTTGTGATAGAGCCAAAGATGTGTTGCGGTCAAAGCTCCCATGGCCCTATGGTGAATGCCATGGGCCACCACCTCCTTAATTTGTGTCAGGAGGTAGTGGAGCCAATTGGGAATGCTCATCCCTACCGGCAACACCATCATGATGGCAGCAATATTCACATCATGAAGCACCTAGTAGCCCTCACTGCTGGACTACGCTAGAGCAGCAGAGGAACGAGAACAGGCGACTGCATCATTCCATCCATGGGAAGCCTCCGCCAACTGCCTAGCTAGATCCTCGCTGGCTCGGCTCTGCCCTAACACCTCACCCTATGTGGCGGCTAGCTGCTCCTTAACGTCTATAAAGAAAAGGGGTAGAATTAGAGTTGCCCCCATCAAGACACAGATCGGACAGATCTCAAAGAAATAAAACCCAACTCACCGACAAGCTTCGCCTGGGTTGCCGCCGCCATAGCCTTGGCCTCGTCGGCCTTTCCATTTGTGATGTCAAGCGCCACCCTGGCAACTAAGATATACTCCCTTAGCCGCCCCTCCTCTTGAGTGACATCGCGAAGGGCTTCACGCCTCACGTCGGCCTCCTGCAATACGGCAAGCAAACCTCCCTCGCCACCGCCTTGCCTCAATGGAAGTTACAATGATGATGGAGCATCCCTATCAAGTGGAGGCTTTGGTGCAGCACGGGCCGTCGATATCACTCTGCAACAGATGACTTGCTTAAATTGCCTCCTTTCCCGACAAGATCAAGGGGCAGATCTGCACTTACCTGAGTTGCACCAGCGCCTCACGGAGAAGAACGGGGCCCTAGAACACGTGCTTCCTAGTGGTCCCCTCCTCCTTTGTTTCTACCCTTGCACGTTTGTTGCCAGCGATGGATGATGAACAAAGGCTCAGGAAAACTACGGCAAACTATGAAAGGTAAAAATGCAGAAGCTATAGCACAAGCTTACTAATCCTCTCCTCTTCCTCTATTTTTGTAGGCAGGGGATGCGCACGACTAATGGAATTCCAATAATCTTTGCAAGTAGAGGCGCTAGTTAAGGCTAGGCTATGTCCCCATGATCTCTGTGGGGACGCCTTTCGAGAAAAACGTGTGGGGAAATGAGCTACCGAAACTGATGCCTCAGCTTCACCGAGAAGGAATCCATCCGCGCAACCGTGAGAACCATGGGGCCCAATGGCCCAAAACTCGACGTGCCATCACTCGAGCTGGTGCAGGCGAGTGGTCTGACTGTCAAATCGTGTACTCGTCCCGGCTCACCCTCACGGCAGGTGTAAGCGGTAGTGATTCGTTCACTATCGACCCTGCCCCAACTAGAGATAGGGGGTATTCAGGAGGGTTACTAGCTGACCCTAAAACCGCTGACATTTAGTATCATGTAAATCTCCCAATACCCGGATGAGCTCTAAGTACCTTATTTCAGCGAATGTGTGCCCCTTTGTGGGAAACTGGAAAACTGGTTGGCCCATGGCTGTAACCAAAGTACGAGCTCCTAGAATCTGGAGAAAGAGTTTTATGATTACCCCCACTGGTCAGGCTTTGTCCTACCCCTCCTATTCATTAGGATGTGGACGTTCACTTGTTCTACCCATTACTAGCTCAAAGAGTAATATGCGCAACTGCCCATAGCTGCCCATGCGTTCGTTACTCGACCACAGTAATTCTTGGCTCAGGATGCTGTTATATTGGCCTTAGGGCTCTGAGATAATGACCTCACTCCTTCCACTAATGGGGCCATTGAAAATTTGAGATCTGTTACTTAACGGGTTTCGAAGAAAAATGTGATGCCCTGAGTGTTGTTAACCGAACAACCCGAATCAGGTCGTCCAAAAATCAACTGGCATAGTGACGCATGAGGAACAGCGGTGCAGCTTCCCCGTCCTCATTATTGTTCTACTACTAGGACTTAATGATGCACAACCACTAATTATACACTAAAATACCTTGGGAATCGACTTCCCGAGTACCGTGGTGCTACCACCCAACCACGACGCCTGTGAGCGTCCTGGAAGCCATGCTTCCGGTTATCGGGTGCCACCACCCGAACGTGACGTTGACAATGTCCTGAGGGCTATGCCCAGGAAACTACATTTCCCGATATAGGTGTACCACCCAAGCTAGGCGCTTACAGGTGCCAGGGAACTATGTTCCTTGATGTACGGCGTGCCACTGCCCCACTCGATGCTTGAAGAAGATTCTCGCTACCCGAGAAATGATCTTGGCACTCGAACGATGACATACTGGCTCCCCAAACGCTTGGGTATATCTAGTTGCACTGCTCGAAACTTTGATAACCCAAAGGTGCTCATTGGTACTTACAATATATAGAACTTGTAGGGAATTGTGACATCTCGAGGACTAAGGCTACATGCTAGCTTATCATTAAGTCCTATGGGGGCTACTGTCAGATATATGCACCAGGGGTACCCGCACTGTCTGTATATGTGACCACCGCCAAGCTATTGGCTGAGCAGCCACAAAGGAGGAGGCCCGCGAGGGCTGACGTGATTGACCAACGTGGAGATCAAGGCAAACCAAGGCAGGTGAATCTAGATGATAGCTAGGATCAATCTGTTGCGCGTATCGTGTAGCAAACTAGGAACTCAATCTGATAGCCTGTTCGCCCTCTCTATAACCCTACCTCTCCTACTTATATAAAGGAGAGTAGGGACCTCAGGCTTGGGATTGACACCAACCGCCGTTCCAATCTACCTCGTAGCTAGGAGCAATAGCCCCTGTAATTGAGTATACGAATACATGATCAGCCGCACCATTAGAGTAGGGATTAGCATGCACTATGCCCCAAACCAGTATAAATCCTTGTGTCTCGTGTACTACCATCTAGATCTATCTACGCGATCACGTTGCTAGGCATTGCCGGAGCTAAAAAATCCGACAAAGCCACTCAACACTATTCCTACACTCAAACAAAATAGTGCACCAGCATGAATGCAACAAAAGTGTTTCTGAAACCTTATATTTGATTTTAATATTCATGAAAATTATTATTTGGCCTAGGTAAATCATGAATAATTAAATCAAAATAAGAAAAATTATTTACTATTTCCGAAATTGATTTTTAGGGTGTTACAAACCTACCCCCTTAAGATGAATCTCATCCTCGAGATTCGGAAGACTGAAAGAGATGAGGATGCTCTCACTTTAGGTCTTCTTCTCTTTCCCATGTTGTCTCATCCTCGGAATGCTTGTTCCACTGAACCTTACACATTCTGATAACAATACTCTGAGTGACTCTTTCTGCTCTGTCCAAGATCTTGATAGGGTACTCAGTATAAGTGAGATCTTTGATATCAAGCTCTTCCAAAGGCAATTGTTCTTTAGGCACACATAAGCACTTCTTAAGTTGTGACACATGAAAAACATTTTGCACCCCCGATAGATTTTCAGGTAACTTAAGCTGATAGGCTACCTCACCTCTTCTTTCTAGAACCTTGAAAGGGCCCACATACCTTGGTGCCAACTTTCCTTTAACATTAAACCTCTTGATTCCCCTCATTGGTGAAACCTTGAGATACAGATAATCACCAACTTCAAAGACCAACTCTCTTCTTCTAGTATCTGCGTAGCTTTTCTACCTTGATTGTGCCACTTTTAGATGCTGCCTAATTGTTTGCACTTGTTTTTCTGCTTCTCTCAAGATATCTAGGACAAACACTTGTCGCTCACCTGCCTGGTTCTAGAATAATGGTGTTCTACACTTTCTGCCATATAATGCTTCAAAAGGTGTCATTTTCAAACTTTTCTGGTAGCTGTTATTATAAGAGAATTCTGCATATGACAAGCTTTTATCCAAGCTAGTACCATACTAAAGTGCACATGCCCTCAACATATCTTCTAGGATTTGATTTGTTCTTTTTGTTTGCCCATTTGTCTAGGGATGATAAGCAGAATTGAAATTTAGCTTTGTGTCCATGGATTCATGGAGTTTTTGCTAGAAGTGTGATGTGAACTGAGTTCCTCTATCAGAAACTATCTTCTTTCGTATGCCATGCAAACACACTATCCTCTCCATATACAACTCTGCTAACTTTGCTCCCGAGTATGTGGTTTTGATAGGAATAAAGTGTTCCACCTTGGTTAATCGGTCCACGACAATCCATATTGAGTCATACCATCTTTGTGTACAAGGTAAACCCACTATAAAATCAATGCCTACTTCTTCCCATTTCCATTCAGGTCTTTTCATGGGTTGAAGTAGTCCTGTAGGTCTTTGGTGTTCTGCTTTGACTCTTTGACATGTATCACATATTGCCACATATTATGCTATATATCATTTCATTCCATACCACCAGTACCTCTCTCTAAAATCAAGGTACATTTTAGTGCTCCCTGGATGTATAGAATAAGTAGAGTTATGAGCCTCTCTTAGTATCATGTCTTTGATAGATTTGGAATCAGGCAAGCAAATCCTTTTTCCACACCACATAGTTCCATGATCATCCAGGTGAAACCTAGGAGCTTTTCCAACTACAATGTTCACGGCAATTTCATTGATCTTTTCATCTTCCAACTGTCCTTTGTGGATTTCACACTCTAAAGTGGGTTCCACTTCCAACTCCATGGTATTAGCCACTATTGACAAATTCAAAAGTGCGAAATCTTCACGTAACTCCTTTGGAAGTTGGGACACATAAGCCATGTTAGCCTAACTCCTTTGGCTGAGGGCATCAACTTCCACATTTGTTTTCCTGGGGTGATAGTGTACCTCAAGATCATAATCTTTTATTAACTCTAGCCATCTGCGTTGCCTCAAATTCAAATCTTATTATGTGAAAATGTATTTTAGACTTTTATGGTCGGTGTAGATTTCACACTTATGACCGATCAAGTAGTGCCTCCATATCTTTAATGCGTGCACCACTGCTGCCAACTCCAAATCATGTGTTGGATAGTTCAACTCATGCTTTCTTAACTGCCCTGATGTATAGGCAACAATTCTGCCTTCTTGCATAAGAACACAGCCTAAGCCTTGTCTTGATGCATCACAATATATAGAAAAACATTTAGAAATGTCTAGTAGAACTAGCACTAGGGCTGTGGCTAACCTCTTTTTCAACTCTTCAAAACTAGCTTGACACTTTTCTAACCATACAAATTTGACATTCTTCTCAAGCAGAGTTGTCATTGGTTTTGCAAGCTTTAAGAACCCTTCTATGAACCTTTGATAGTATCCTATCATACCAAGGAAACTTCAAATTTCACTCACACCTTTGGGTGGATTCCAACTCAGCACATCTTTAACTTTATTTGGATCCACAACCACTCCTCCATTTGAAATAACATGCCCAAGAAACGATAATTCCTTCAACCAAAACTCACATTTGCTCAACTTGGCGTAGAGCTGATGTTCTCTGAGCTTCTGTAGCACTAGCCTCAAGTGTTCTTCATGTTCTTCTTCATTTTTGGAGTATACCAAAATATCATCTATGAACACCAGGACAAACTTGTCGAGGTACTCCATAAAGACATTGTTCATTAAGTACATAAAGTATGTAGGTGCATTTGTCAGCCCAAAAGACATAACTATAAACTCATATAGCCCGTATCGAGTTGTGAAAGCAGTCTTTGGAATGTCAGATGTGCGGATCCTCAGTTGGTGATACCTGGATCGAAGGTCAATCTTGGAAAATACACAAGCACCTCTTAGCTGATCAAACAGATCACCAATTCTTGGCAGCTGGTACTTATTCTTAATAGTCACCTCATTAAGCGATGTGTGGTCTTTTTCTTAATAGTTCACAAGCAAAACAGGTGCTCACCATGGTGATGAACTAGGGCGTATATAACCCTTATCTTGTAACTCTCTTATCTACTTCTTGAGTTCTTCTAATTCATTCACTCCAATTCTATATGGTCTTTTTGCTATAGGTGTAGTGCTAGGTAGAAGTTCTATTATGAACTCAACATCACGTTCAGGTGGCATTCCTAGCAAGTCATCAGAAAAAACATCTAGAAATTCATTTACTATTCTGATATCTTCTTTAGAAGTACCCTTCAACTGGCTGAGCTTACAAATTCCTCCTGTAGGCTTGGTGACTTCCACTTCAATTTCATCCCCTAACGGTGTTGTCAATACCACTGTATTGTTTTTGCATTGTATGATGGCTTTCCTTTGTTTTAACCAATCCATACCTAGAATCAGCTCAATTCCTGTTGTTTTCAAAACTATTGGGTTGGTAGTAAACTCTACCCCCTTAGAACCAAACTCATAGTAGGGCATCTTAACTTAGCTTCCTCTTCACCTCCTAGTGAGCGAACTATCATAGGGAGTTTCAAAGCACGCATGGGTGTACCATGTTTCTTGACAAATGGATAGGCAATATAAGAATGTGTTGCAACCGAGTCAAAAAGAACTGAAGCATAACTAGAGTTAACTGGGAAGATGCCAAGAATTACTTTTGGTGCATCTTTGGTGGTCTCAGCAGTCACATGATTAACTTTCCCACGCACATAATTTTGTTGTGCTGACTTGCTTATAGATGAATCCTTCAACATCTGATTACTAGGATGACCCTGAGAATTCTACGTTGTCTTCTTCAGGCAATTGTAAGAATAGTGGCCAGACTCACCACAACCATAGCACTTGTTATTCCTTGGTAGAACAGGGGTGTTGTGAGTGCTAGTCTTCATTGGAGCATTATTTGTTTGAATTTGCGGAGGATCTTGAGTTTGATACTGCACTTGCTGCTACAGGATATGCTGCTGATTCTGAGTGTGATTAGCCACATTCTAATGCCCTTGATGTTTCTGCTGATTATTCTAGGGTTGAGCGTAGCGAGGACAATTATTGTTTCTTGACTGCTGCTCTTGAAATTTCCTCTTTTTCTGCTCCATGTCATGCCATTTATTTTCAATCACCAGGGCCTTATCAACTAGCAATTGAAAGCTGGCAAAGCTATGAGAGAGTAATTGGTACTGCAAGCCATCATTTAAACCCTCCATGAATAGTTCTTGCTTCTTGTAATCTTCATCAACATATGCGGGTGCATAACGTGAAAGTTGGGTAAATTTATTCTTGTACTCACTTATGGACATTCCTCCTTGTTTCAAGTTGAGAAATTCTTTCTTTTTAAGATTCATAAGCCCCGCTGGCACGTGATGTGAGCGAAAACTAGCTTTGAATTCCACCCATGTAATTTGGTTGGGATTTGGGTGGCCATAATGGAATGCTTCCCACCAATCAAGTGCAGCTCCCTAGAGTTGACCTATAGCATAAAGCACCTTTTCAAGATCATTGCATTAGGCAATTTCAAGTTGCCTCTCCACTGCATGGAGCTAATCATCTGCTTGTAGTGGGTCGGGAGAGTGACTAAAGGTAGGTGGGCATCCCTTCAAGAATTCACCCTGCTTACTTCTAACTTGTGGAGCATGTTGTGGAGGATTGTTCTGCAAGTGTTGGATATTCTATGCCATCTGTTGGATTAGTTGAGTTTGCATCATAAGAAGCTGCTCCACAGATACTAGCGGTGGAGGAGGTGGTTGGTTCTGATTATTCCCTCTCCAAGTAGAACTCCTAGTTTTAACCATCTATTCCAAACAAGAGTTTCATCAGTTCAACATTTGTCAAACTGTAGCTGACTTGATAAAAGATGCAAGATAAGGGATAAGCGATAAAGTGTATGAAGGGTTGATGGGAGACATACAACATGAGGAACCCCACTATCTATTCACTAAGCCTTATACCTTAGTTCTTAAAACTAGATGTAGTTATAGGCATCACCCCACAACTCATCCACACTCAGTACAAAAATCCAAATTGGACATAATCATAATAACAAGCATGCAAACATTTAGCTACACTTGGCATGCATAAGACTCAACTAAAACTCGATACTAAGCGTTCTTTTTACATAATGGGTAGTCTTCTAAAGATTAACAAGGGTTCATCATCTCCTTCATCCAGGCCACGCAAGCAGAAGTTGAGATTGAGGATCTAGTAGCATAAGTACCAAAATTTTCAATAGAATGGAGAAGAGGAATTAAACATAGTTTTCATTAAAATACAAGGTAGAGAGAGTCCTTAAAATGATCATTTCTAACTAGGTTGAACGTCCTACAGTCAGCACTACTTTGATACCAATTTATAACACCTAATTTTATAAATAAAACCGAGGGAAGAGTATATGTGGGCCCAGGAAGTCCCAAACCACATATACTTACAAATTGTATTAATATCAGCACAAGTGCAACATTTACAACTTTATTACACTACAATATTGTAGCTCAAAAGCTTAACACATCAGAAGCATCTCTATCTTCGGGCTCCATTCCACTAGGACTCTGACTGGTGGCACCCTCAACTCAGATCTCCTGGAACTCTTCTAGAAACTCCTCATACGCTCCACCAACTAGTACCCATCCGGGATTTTTGTTGAACAATGACAAGTGTGAGCGCACCATACTCAGCAAGTATAACTATGGGGGATGCAAGGCTCAGAGGCTTGACTTGGGTTACTGTAGTAAGATTTTAGTTGATCATATTTTATTTTTATACCTGAGTTGCTAACTTAGTGAGAAAACCCATTCCCATGTGAAAAGTAATTATAGCATCAATATTAAAGATATCTCCCATCCAACCACATATTTGGCTATACATAAAGGATCCAGGCCACTCGTGTCCGTGACCACGACTGATATATCAGTTTGATCAAACTCTACAGAGTGTGTACACTTTCACCTTGAGTCATGATTCCCATGTGCCAGGGTTTGCAAAGCCCACAATACCTCTTCTTAGGAGGCGTGGCAGGGTCTCACTATGAAGCCTTTCACTAATTACCCTAACAAGTTAGTAGCCGCAAGGTTTCAATAGCAAGTGTATATGGATGCTCTCCTCCCAAGTGGCACACATGACCACAACCATATACTCACTTGGGTAGGACAATAGCCATATCCAACATGGCACCCCCTCTTGTGCCTTTTGGTAACCACTAATAAGCTAGAGAAAACTAGTTACATGACTAAGACCGTGCCCATTTGATTCTCAAGGCTGTACGGATGTCCTAGGTTGCCGCTTTAAGTGACAGTCCTTATGGAGAGCAACTGGAGCATAAAAGATCCCATGCTCCAGCCCCCCTTCTTACCAAGTTGCTAAAAAGCATCTTTTATTCATGGTTGCATATATCCATTTGTCAATATTAACATTAAGAATTTGTTGAGCGTAGCAAAACTATCCTTTTGTTATGCAAAACCTCTCATGGGTAACAAGGATTACAGATCAAGTATTTCTAGGCATGTCCTTAGGGTATATCAAATTTAGACACGTGCATATGTATAAAAGTGATTAGAGTTTCTGGGTAATAAGGAAACCATAGACTATACTTGCCTTGCTCACAAGCTTGATCTTGGAACTACTCCTCAAAACTTGATCCTCGAACTGCTCACCCTCTATACGTGAGATTAGCACCAATCAAGAATTCTAGACAATCATTACATGCAGAAAATTATACATCTATTAGAACATTACACCAAACAATAGAAACATATAGAGAAACACTTAAAAGCTATTCTACATGTTTCTATGAACACATGAACGCGAAGATCACTCTAATCGGACCTAAAATGAGAAAGTTATGAACAAAACCATTTCTAGGTACTTTTCTATAAATAAATTCATTTTTCGAACCGAGGCCTACAACGTGATTAAACATAAAACATAGGTGTTTTAGAGCAAAAATAGCCTCTCTGGACTGCGAGTTCAAAAACCA
Organism: Miscanthus floridulus; assembly: GCF_019320115.1. NCBI lineage: Eukaryota > Viridiplantae > Streptophyta > Magnoliopsida > Poales > Poaceae > Miscanthus > Miscanthus floridulus. Next base: position 90,346,079 of record NC_089589.1, read on the forward strand.
GAGAGATTGGGGTCTAAATGCTAAAAACTGGACCTAAATCTTAGGCTTTTAAAACTACGTTGGACGGCTGGTTAATTTCCAAAAACTCTAGGGGCCTTTGCGCAAACTATGCGGCTGCTGTCTGCTGGGCGCCGACATGGTGCCACGCGTCATAGCATGGTTGGTTAGGGCCATGGATGTGGCCGTGCACCACGTGCACGGGCTCGGTCCACCGTGGACGGCCTCAGCTCATGACGCAGGTAGCACTAAGGCAAAGTGGGGGCGATGGCGAATGTGACAAGGGACTCGACATGGCCGGAGGGGCTCACCATGACGGCGGCGGCTGTGGCGAGATCTGTAGAGAGAGATAACTCCGGTGAGCTCTAGCTCACACAAAGCAAAGGAAAAGGGCTCGTGGTTGCTCCTGGCGGATGCGGCCTCACCTTCCGTGGCTCGACGACATCACGATGGCGATGGCAGCTTGCCGAAGATGGAAACCGAGAGGTGGGAGGGGGTGCGGACACGAACTAGAAAGGGGAGAAAAGGGAGGCCTTGGCCTTGGCTTTATAGACTAGAGAGGGGAGCGGAAGGGGGCGCGAGGTGGTGGCCGCATCTACTGAGGTGAGTGGGTGGCCATTATGGCCACCATGTCAGCAGTTACAAGCAGAGGAGTAATGGTGGCAGCAGCTACTCAGCTAGAGGAAGGAGGAAGGGTGCGGGCACGCTGGCAAGCAGGGCCGAGCTAGCAGCGGCTGTGGGAGGAGAGCGGCGGAGCAGGCTGTGCCACTCCCACGCGAGCAAGCTAGGCCGCGATGGCCCAAGGCAGGAGTGGGCGTGGGTGCTGGTGGGCAGGCCGAGTAGGCCATGGCCTAGTCCTTGGGGTGGGCTGCCGCGCGCACAAAAGCAGGCCGGGCCGGCTCTGACTATGGGCTAAAAGAGAGGAGGGAAAAAGAGAAAAGAAAACTTTTTTCTTTTTCTGGTTTTTGAAAACTTGCCCAAATTCAAACAAATTGGAATTCAAGCCACTCAATACTATTCCTACATGCAAACAAAACACAGTGCACCAGCATGAATGCAACAAAAGTGTTTCTAAAACCTTATATTTGATTTTAATATTCATGAAAATTATTATTTGGCCTAGGTAAATCATGAAGAATTAAATAAAAATAAGCAAAATTATTTACTATTTCCGAAATTGATTTTTAGGGTGTTACAAATAACGACCGTCAACATGCCCCCCACACTTGTTCTTTTCTCATCCTCGAGTAAAATTGAGATAAAAGTAAACATAGACATAACATCTTAAGATATACAACCGACACAAAAACTTATTCCAAAACATTCCTTACACAGGTGGGATATGTGGTATTGGCGAACATATATCCTTGAGTGATTGAAAAGTAGAACATCTTTCGAAGCGAAGTCCTCTTCCCAAATTCTCATCTTAGTAACTTGGAGTTTTTTAAGTTTTCACAAGAAAATCATAGTTCACTTTATACTCCTCAAATGGTACTCTCAAATTGCTCAATGGTGTATGATTCCTTACCAAGGCATAACACTGCAATGCCTTCTTTTCATGGCATCCTACTTCTAAAAGGTTTATGCGGAGTTTTAGGTAGGGAAAAGTATGAAGGCATACTTGCATTGCATATATTGTTAAGTCAAACAAAGGATCCATTGAGAAAAATGTCATACTCTTAGATCAAGATGTGCATGTGTGTGGATATATGGTGGATTCATGTACTCCTCTTGTAGATATGATCTCTCTCTTCTAATTTATAAAATTTTGAGACATGGCTATCTTTCTTTTTCTTTCTAAACATGAGCTTTCCTGTGCCCATATATTTTTCTCTTTTTTATACTTGGACATTCATGTGTCCATATTTTTTTACTATACTTGGACCTTCATGTGACCATTTTTTTCTTCTTCTCATACTTTTGCATAGCCATTGTCTCTTCTACTAAACCATATATTTAGAAAGAGATCACTATCCTTTAGAACATGGAGTATTTATTTTGTGGAACCAAACAAGCATGTTTTTGTCTACTCCTAGTGTAGGAATACAATATTTTTAGGTGGATCTAAATGGAAAGCATGTTTTTGCGCCTACTCCTAGTGTAGGAGTAGTGCATATTTGGTAGTGTGTACGTGATCTTGATCTTGGGAGCATGATGAATTTCTCAACACGGGCCACAAGGTTTGACAAAATTCAACACAACTACAAGCAACTTATGTATAAAAGGGTTTAGATATGTAAGAACATCATATGGCTTTGGTAGGAATTTCTCACCATTGAGGAGTATGTGATACTTTGGTTTTGTAATATTTTATCAAAAGGAAATTCTCCAAGTACATTGATTAGAATTAGTAGGATTTGTAAGCCAGAACTATATCACACTCCACAACATCTTAGTCAATATGATTGTCCTATAAAGATATTTTCCCCACAAGCATAAGTATATGTATATGGAACAATCTTTATGCAAGCTTCTATCTCAAACATGTTATAAACATGTCAATTTTCATAATTTTAATTGAAGTGTGATTTTGGTTCATTTTTAAAAAAGCATGTCAAAGTATCACACATGTACCACAGAGATGAGAGAAAGTGTCAAACCAGCGTTTTGAAATGAAGCCTTAGAAGTGGAAGCTGGTAGGTGGCTTAAGGCACCAGCTGTGGTAGAATCGTCTAATCTAATGCCCTCCCAAGAGTACTTGTCTTCCATTAGATACTAAGTACCCAAGAGAGTGCACTAAATCGTGCTATTCCGTCGAGCACACCTCAAGGGAGAACCCAAAAATCAACTTTTTTCCATCAGGATCATAAATGAGAGAATAAAGCTTACAACATTTTTAAGCTATTTCTTACATCACTTTATTACAGTAGCAGAATATTACCATAATTGATTATAACAGCGGAAAATAACAATGTTATCAGAGTTTTTAGCGGAAATTTATACAACGATAAGTTTAAGCGCTAACATGAGGAACATTTATATACATGGAATGATAATAGGCTATAAGTCTTTTCCTTTGCAAAATATTTTGTGAAAATTTTGAATAAACTCTACATCAACAACATAAGGAAATCCTCGCTGAGCCCACCAGGAGGTTTCCACACACAAAATCCTTCTACCATTCATCGGTCACCTGCAATGCAACAGGGGGAATAAAACCCTGAGTACTCGATTGTACTTAGCAAGACTTACCCGTCAGGAGGAAAATAGAAGACTCCAAGGATATGCAAGGCTATCTAGCTTGTGGGTTATTGCGTCTGCAGGAAGCATTACTAAACGTGCATCCTTATATTCAATTTTATTAGCAGTCATCATTAGTTCATTAACTAACCATTCTATGTAAGCACCTATGCTACTTTCAAGCATGTGGTAAGCAATCAGAACCATTTATCACCTTTCAAGTTCTAGTTCTTACTATGGTGCTAGACCATAGCCAAGTCATACCATCTCACAAAAACGACGATTCGTGAATCAATGTATCCCAGCTGGGTACCCCAAAACACACATGCCGCTAGTACCCTAGGCACAAATGAGACCAACCTATTTCACTCCTGTCGAGGGGTCTAGGTCCCTGTCCAAACTTGGACTCTAAGCCCCCACACTTGAGACCCGGTCTTAGCATGGTGCTTAGACCTCCACCTTTCCCCACCTCCAATTAGTCAGTCCGAAAAGAGCCAGAACCCATGACAAGAGTGCAATGAGCCCTCCTGCTCCAATAAGCAAGTATATGCTCAGGATAATAAGTCAGTGACCTTACTACCATCCACAGCAATGGACGATCCTCAATCGATACAGGCAGAACAAGTGCAATCCAAGCCTCGCTCAAATGCCTAACCAAGTCTAGATCCAAAGTACCATTCCGCCCGGTCTCCAATTATCCTCCTTGTATATTCCATGTGATAGTAAGATAATAACAACAATAATATCTTTCCTATCTCTCGTGAGTGACATGTAATCACCCGACTTCTACCGGATCCCATAGCATAGCAATCTACACGATCCTGACATACTAGTAATACTCATAGGGTAAGTATATATATGCAAGTGGTTTTCATTCAACTCCTTAAAACTTAATGCACAAGCATAAGATAAAGCGCAGAACAATAGGGGTTATGCACCGGGGCTTGCCTGGGTAAGATATAACCAAAAGTTAGCATCCCATCATGGCGACACAATCATCGGGCACCATCTTTTCCGCTATTTCGGTCAACTCCATGATCCATCGTTGTTCCTATTATGACATGCGTGGATGCAACGCAGAGACATAAATAATCAGCGGAAACTTCAACTCTTAGAATTACGATTATGCCTCTCAAGCTAACGAGCTAGCTCTAATGACTAATGCACTAGGCTATGTTTCCGCGTTGTCAAGAAAGGCTTCATTTTTGGAAAACGTTTTAGTTTTACAACCCAAGGAGTTTTGGCATTTTATTGATTAAATATATATATATATATATATTTGAACTAGGGCTCATTTAGGTACCTTAGCAAACTAATTATTATGAAGCTACAAAAATTACAGTGAGCACCTAATAATGGTAGGAATTCACTGTGAAAGTTTTAGAGCCAACACTATTACCAATTTATCATGAAAATTCCTACAAGTTTATATCTTAATAATATTAAGCATCCCAATTTAATTAGATAGCCCCTGGAAATACTATGAAACTATGTGAACAAGACATACCAGCAGATAGATCATGATTTTAGGAGCCTAACAAAATTAATTTCACAATTGTTGGACATCCACATGATTTTATATTAATTACCAAAGATTAGCTAAAAATCTAATTAGAAAATACTAACTCATTTATCCGAATAGAAAAAGACAAGCGGCCCAACATGGCCCACTACGGCATAGCCCGCGCGGACGCAACCCACGCATGGGGGGAGCCCGCGCGTGCTTGCAATTTTGCAAAGGAGGGCTCGGGTTTTTGGATAATCACGCGGAGCAATGGAGCACTATTACTATAGACTCACGCTTTGCATTAAAGACCCTGGAATGTGTTGCCTTTGCAACGGGGCGGTCCTCGGCGTACCCACGTGCGGTAGCGCGGTACACCGGTAGTTATGCCAGGCAAACTAGGCTCGCTTCGACGGAAGTAAGGGTCCGAACACCACCTATGGCTAAACGCGTAAGGTTGGGTGGCGGTTAGAGACTCGGAGGCACACGGGTACGAACTACAGCAGTGGCGTGACTATTTCGACGAGCTAGAGCACCTAGAAGACTAACGAGTGAGCGGGTGAGCATAAGGAGCTTACAGCGAGCTCGTCCGAGGTGATGGTCTAGTCAGCGGCGGCCCGAGCAGAGCTAGCCACATGCGACCGAGCGGGGCGGTGGTGCTCCGTGATGGACATCAATGCGTCACCCCACCGTCGATGAGCACCCTGGCCAAAATAGCGCGAGCACCGGATGGAGGGAGTCAAGGCGAGTTCAGGGTTACGAGCAATTGAACTGCTATTAACCCTATGAGTCTTATCCCCAAACCTCTTGGCACGGCGGCATTTTGACCGGCGTATAGCGAAACGCTAAATTGGCGGTCGGTAGCGCTTGGCCGATCATGGGGAAGATGGGGCGCCTAGTTAACCTCTTATGCCACTTACTGGCGTGAGGAATCAAACTATGAAGCCCTGAGCTAGCGAATTAGAGGGCAGAAAAGGTGGAGCTTTAGCCATGGTCATGCCATAGATTTTGCAAAGGAGGGCTTGGGTTTTTAGATAATCATGCAGAGCAATGGAGCACTATTACTATAGACTCACGCTTTGCATTAAAGACCCTCGAATGTGTTGCCTTTGCAACGGGGTGGTCCTCGGCGTACCCACGAGCGGGGGCGCAACACACCGGCGGCAACGACAGTTATGCCTGGCAAACTAGGCTCACTACGATGAAAGTAAGGGCCGAACACCACCTACGGCTAAACACGCAAGGATGGGTGGCGGTTAGGAACTTGGAGGCGCCCTAGTGTGAACTGTAGTGGCGAGTGGCTATCCACAGCGGCGGCGTGACTGTTCCAACGAGCTAGAGCAGCTAGAAGACTAACAAGTGAGCGGGTGAGCATAAGGAGCTTACAACGAGCTCATCTGAGGTGATGGTCCAGTCAACGGCAGTCCGAGTAGAGCTAGCCACATTCAATCAAGCGGGACAGTGGCACTCTGTGATGGACATCGACGCATCACACCACCGTCGATGAGCACCCTAGCTAAAATAGCACGAGCACCGGATGGAGGGAGTCAAGGCGAGTTTGGCGTTTTGACCGGTGATGAGCAAAATGCTAAATTGGCGGTCGGTAGCGCTTGGCCGGTCATGGCGAAGATGGGGTGCCTAGTTGACCTCTTATGCCACTTACTGGCACAAGGAATCGAACTGTGAAACCCTGAGCTAGGCGAATTGGAGGGTAGAAAAGGTGGAGCTCTAGCCGTGGTCATGCCGTAGAGAGGGCACCCGAGTGAGGGCGAGCGGATTAAGATGGGGCACCCAAGTTGATATATGAGTTTTCATCGCCTTCTCATGAGAACAATTATTCCTGAACCATATTTATTAAACACGGGCGCAACTCATAGTCAGGTGTAGGATGGGTTTCGAAGATTTTGGTGGCTCTAGTTGTGTGCTCGTGGGAGCAGCAAATTGATTGATAGGTGTGTTATTCATAATAAATATAATAAAAGATGCAAGGACAAACTTGGTTCGACGAAATCACAACAACTATTTCCCCAGCAATGGCGCTAGAAAACTTGTTGACACCTGTGGTAGCACATAGACAAAATCCGTAAGCGCACGGGTATCAAAGTAGTTTTCACCCGAAGTATTTTTAAGTATCGTATCCACGGGGAAACATGTGTATTGTCTAAATACTAGTTTGTCCAGGGATAGCAATCAAGGTAAAAAGTATGAGTAGAGAGGATTCCTATGGTTTTGAGCCTAGGTAAAGCAAGGCTTATGATTCTAGTGTTCACTTCGGGACGCCGCTAGACGGTAGAACACCACTAAAGATAACTCTGCCGACGTGTCTACGGTCCTACTAATTTAAGAACCTACTCAACATGGGGTGGACTATAGAGAATAGCTAGGGCTATCACCACCCACTACCTACCACGCGTCTAGCAAGGAGCAGGGAGCATACTCAGGTAACCAATAACCCAAGCACCATGCTTATGCTATCGATTACTACTCTAATCTAGAGGCCTAGCAAGGATTAAAGCACTCAAAGAACTGAGAACCCATTAACAAGAGAACACAATACTTACTTTAAACAAAAATTAATTACCAGAAGTATCTTAGATGCAGACTTGGAGAAGCCTGGATCCGCCAAAGTACAAATTGTAGATGTAGCACCGACAAGCCGGTACTTCCTCCAAACTCTTCCCTCACTCTCTATCTCACTATTTTCTATTTAAGAAAGATAGATCCTAATATGGAGGACTATTCTTCTCTTGATTGTGATCCGCTTTCTAGAGGGAGTCTGGGGGCCTTTTATACGGGTCACCCGGCAGCCCGTGGGCCCATGAATATGTGGCAACTCATCATCTCGACCCTTGATTCGAACCAACCTTGATACATGGCGAAGATGGACTCTCAAAGGCGGTCGAGAACCAACATACAAAGTAGATGGTGTTTATTTTCAATTGGCATCTATTATTTGCTTGCTTTGGTCGTGTTGTCATCAAGCACCAAAAAGGGGGAGATTGTAAGGAAAATGGACCTTATGGTCCATTATGTTTGGATTTCAGTGTTCGATGATCAACATGACCATTTGGACTAACGACATTTGGTATACACAATATAGTTTAAATGGATACAAGGTGGGCTTGGACTTAGGCAAAGTGATGATCCAGATGATCAACATCTCAAGCAAGACATTAGAAGTTATGTTGAAGACCTACAATACATGCTAGAAGTCTAATACACCTTGAAATAGAAGCCCCGATGTGAAGAGAAACAAATAAAATTGAAGTCAAGTCAAAGAGAAGAATGAATTGGTCTTGTCTCATGATTTTGGATTTGCTCAAATTAATATGATATTAGTTCAAGCCATAGAGCTCTCCATTAGCTTTCCATAAAGTACACGATCATCAAAATCAGAGTTCGAAGCTAAAAGTTATGTTAAAAATACTAAAGCATGAAGAGGAAGATGGAAAAAAGGAGTTTGGGATGATGATGGAAACCTCATAGTTGGGTCAGCACAGTACGCTAGTTGGACCACAAATGCACAATGGATGAACCTCCACACATAGCGGTTAGACTACCAACCATAGTGGATGACATGTGGGACCATCGACTGAAGGTGACCGTTGTAACCATTGGAGCTCCTCACGGTTGGACCGCCATGCATGGCGGTTGGACCACTAGGTCCCTCTGGGCGCGAGATCAAAGGACAAATTGCTAGTTTTGAGTTGGGAGCTATAAATACCACACCCAACCAACCATTTGGGGTGTGGAGGAGTTGGAAAACTATTCTAGGGAGTTGCTATTCCATTTTAGAGCTCTCCACACATGTTGATTATTACTGAAAAACTTGGTGATTAGTGTAGGTTATTTGCGAAGTGCTTAGTCTAGTTAGACCACTGCTAAATGTGCTTACTCTAGGTTTAGGCCTAGTGTTTAGTGATGTTTGCATAACCCTTGCTATCAGTATTAGGGGCCTGTAGTCTTGCGAGACCGCAACTGCGTTTGTGGTGTGGCCACCACTGGTGTATTGGAGGGAATGGGCCCGTAGTGTTTCTTCCGAAAGCTCAATAGTGAAGACAACGGAGTGCAGTCCGAGAAGACCATCTCGGAGACCCACTTGCACACGGAGAAGTCTCAGGGGCTATCTACGAAGTTACCTGACCGGGAGCTTGGCCCTTGCGAGGGCTTCCTTGTGAGGGGCTCCAACGAGGACTAGGGGGAAGCGAGGATCTTCTCAATACCTCAGTAAAAATATTAGGGTCATCGACAGGAGTTTGCATCTCTCTCTACCACTCTTTAGCTTCCGCAATTATATTATGTACTTAGGTTGTTTGCTTTATATTCCTAGCTTAGTTTGATAGGCTAGAGATAGGATTGGAACCTAGGTTGCATAACCCTTTTGTGGGTGTGCTTTATATTCCTAGCTTAGTTTGATAGGCTAGAGGTAGGATTGGAACCTAGGTTGCATAGCCCTTTTGTGGGTAGAGATAGCAACACACCTAGCAAAACCTTAACTGCACATCTAGATGATTTATATATTGCATAGGTTTTGACTAGGTGAAGATTAGAGGCCATAGTTTCAGAAATATATTTTTAGTTGACTAATTCACCTTCCACTCTTAGGCATCACAAAACCTTCAAAGTCAATGAATCTTTAAAGACCCAACTAGATCCAATCCGTATTCCTTAAACTAGGAAACAACTAGGTCCGATAAGGTTTTTCCATTGTATACCATACTTCCAAACTATATACGGAGAGGTACACCCCCGATCAACAATCCGATTGAAAACCATACAGCCAATAATTATCACCACCCCCGCTCCTAGCACATGACACATAGAGAAGCTGTTATTCACTAGATGTATGATATCACATACCCAAACTAGTATAAATCCTTGTTCTTGTGTGCTACCCATCTAATTCTCTATACTTGAAATGTTGATCACTAGACAGACGCAAAATCCTATGACACTAAGCCCATATGCACAAGTTATAATAAATGTCACATGCCCATTTGCCTGTCTTTTTAATGGACTTTAATGTTTAAACCCATGAGTAAAGATGGAAGGTGTAACATCAATTAGTATGATACCGCTAGATGATATCGAGATGGAGGTGCTCCTCCCTGTATATAAGTACAAACCCCTTATAGAAAAAAGGTGTACCAAAACTATTATTATATATGAAGCCCTTAGCTTTGGAAATCCATAAGGTTGTCAGTTAATTTTTTTGTATAATTTCTTTATTACGCCGTCATGTATTTTTTTTCATTCTCTCCATTGTGTTATCAGCAGACTAATCTATCCCGATCATCGGTGTGCACCAGTAACTAGGAGAGCAAGTCTATGGAACCTCTCCCCCTTGGTTGACAAGCATGATGGCTGGCGTTCGTTTCCATGGACCACCATTCATTCAAGTCAAGCGGTTTTGCACACCTTAGTCTTCATTGTGGACTTTGTTCAAGCATTCAAGACACAACAATATGAGAACCACCCATCCACTGAATCGTAGGGTTCGTGCCCGAACCGGTATAAACCTATGTGTTTTGTGTACTACCCTATTAAGACCTAGTGAACAACACTAAATTTTGATCATCAATGGTATGAAATAAAGTAAAAAACCACATCAAACACTAATAATTTGTAATCCCATAATTATAAATTATTATTTATGCCATTATTAAACAAAGTAAAATATCACATCAAATCTACATCTAAATTACAAGTATCTTCTATCGTTTAAACCATATAAATAACCATAAATTACACCTATTGACATTTCTAAAATATCCTCTTCTATTACTATAATACTCTTAATATACAAAATACAACATAAAGTAAACATACATGTTGTCCATTATGTTGGTCAAGTATACATGTATGCATGAGCAATAAATATGTATTTTATGTTTTACTTCCTCTGTTTCAAACTTTAATTTTTTTTCCTAAGTCAAACATGATTTGCTTTGACCAATTTTATTGGAAAACATATTAATATCAATAATATCAAATAAATGCAGTATCAAAACATATTTCGTGGTGTGTGTAATGAATCTAATCTAGTGATGTAGATATTTGTGTGTTTTTTTATGAACTTGGTCAAAACTAGAAAATTTCAGCTTAGAACAAAATTGAATCGACATACAATTTGAAATGTGGTGAGTGGAAATGTTCCTTAACAACTCATATACCAATTACACTAACAAATAATTTATATTATATTAAAATTCATGACAATGATTTATGGAATTGTACTATGGATAAATATATACATTTAACTAAAACATTATGACATATAAATATTTGTACTGATACTATTAAGCACTTTCTCATGATTGTTTGATATGAAAAAATTAACATCTTGAATGGTGGAGGATGTTAGTGTAGACAAAGTTGGCTATAACCTTTCTCATCATTTTGATTTCTTTGGAGTAAATAGTGATTATTAGGCTTGAATATAAATATTCTCTTGAGGTTAGCATCATTATTGCCCCCTGCTGCCTCTCACCTCAAAGTCTACTACCAATCTTGAGCTCTATGGTGTAGGATTACATAATTCTTTATGCCATCATATATAGTAATAAACAATTCTCAATCTAAAATCCGTAGGTTTTAGTAAAATACAAATGGAGAATCTGAACAAAAAAGACAATAAGCACAAGAGTTTTAACTTAATCCGAGGTTAAAAAAATATGTAGAAACATCTGAAAATCATAACCAATAAATTTTACACAACCGGTAGAAAATGAACAAAGAGACAAGTAATTTTAATTACATATAGGTATTACACACGAACATCTAATGTTTCTATTTTCTAATGATCTAACCCATATTAGACCACAGGTTGATGAATTAGTGAAGTTCAATACACCATCGCTTCTCTCCCTTGCCTTTTGTATTAGGCATACATATATGTGAAAACAAGTAAATCAAACTTAATTTCATCATCAGTGGCTCAACAACATATATCTTTAATATGCTGCTCCTCTCCATCAGAGTATACCTTTATCTTGTATTTTTCACATGACAAATCTCACAATCATACAGGAAGCTAATTAAGGATCCAAATATAACCACACATGCATCCATGCAACAGACAAACCTAACAGTTGTCAACTCTCCGCTGAGGCCGCGCCGATGACGATCGACGAGCACTGACGAATGACGATCATCAGCACCGCCACGCGGAGGCGGCGATGATGGCGCGATCCTGCCAGCCGAGGAGGAGGCAGCCCTTGTCCTCGGTGAGCCGGTACCCGTCACCGGCGCCGTAGAGGCCGAGCAGGACCTGGCTCTGGCCAACGGCGGCCGGGCTGAGCGGCACAGGCTCGAAGCCGCGGCCTTCCATGAGGCGCCTCCACCGGTCCAGCCGCTCGTGCCGCGCCACCCGCTCGGCGCCCTCGCATGCCACCACGTTCCGGATCTCCGGCGCCAGCAGGCACTGCTCCACCTTCATCCGCGGCGCCGAGTCCGCCGGGAACGTCGCGTCCAGCGAGTCGAAGATCGCCGAGTAGTAGTGCAGCGCCTCCAAAAACCTTCATACATACAATCAATCACGAGAGTGCAACACGATTAGTACTTCCTCATCAAAGGTAATTAGTGATGAATTATTGATACGAAATCAAACGATTTTTGAGTTGACCATCTTCACTGCCAACAAGGCTATCTTGGCAAGATCAAACGATTTCCGATGACTTACCTGCCCAGGAAGTAGGGGCCGTTGTGGCCGGCCTCCTGCTCGACGAGCGTCATGATCTTGGGCGCCTGGTCGCGGATCATGGAGAGCAGCGGGCCGAGATGCACGCCAGGAACGCGGTGCAGCCTGTTGACAGCGTTGACCGCGAGCGCCTCGCCGACGCGGCGCTGGAGCCCGCCGGGGCGCAGGCGCTCGAGCCGGTCGGCGACGGCGGCGTGGAACTCGAACGGCACGCGCAGGGACGCGGCGAGGGAGGCGAGGTGGCGCCCGGTCTCCCTTACGGCGGCCGAAGGGTGCCCGACGCCGGTGAGCCGCAGGGTCGGCGGGCCGCCGGGGCGCGCGGCCAGCGCCTGCAGGAACGCCGGCCACTGGTAGCCCTGCAGGATGTCGAGGTCGACAACGTGCACGCGGTCCTCGCCGTGGAAGGCCTCGAAGATGGCCTGGTTAGCGGTGAAGTGCGCGAACTTGATGTAGGGGCAGGCCTGGTACAGGATCTGGTAGATCTTGAGCGTGTCCGGCGACGGAGGGAACGTGTAGGGCGCGACGCCCGAGCCGGCGCCGCCGCGCGGCGTGGCGTGGCCACCGCCCGAGGAGGAGGAGGAGGAGGACGGGTTGGAGGAGAGGGTGAGGCGGGCGGCGAGGGCGTCGGCAAAGTAGGATGCGACGCGCTGCATTGAGTCGCCCAGCGGGGAGGCCACGCGGCGGAGGAGGTGCAAGTGGCGCAGCGCCGATGGCTGGTCCCCCTTGGAGACGAAGTCGGCGCACGCCAGGAGCAGATGCACCAGTTGAAGACCGCTGTCCTGTTCCTGCGTGCATCATCAGTGAATGGAGTTAGCACTGTTAATTAGATTAATTTTTGGGGATTTTTGTGCGGTTTTTTTTTCTTCTAAGGACTGATTTCACATATAGGAGCAGTATTGTGTTATTGTGTATAGTTGCTCCAACTAGGCCCAACTTAATATGAATCAGAGATGTTGTACCAAAAGCCAATCGAAGTTTTGACCATTATATTGGGTGATGAAAGACCCCACAACCAAGATAAACCCTTGCACATGTAGCAATAATATCATCACTGCTCGGAACTTCAGAAAGTCTCAAATGATGCAACCCCAGATAAAAGACATGCGCAAGATTATTAAGGACTTGTTTAGTACAACTATGATTCACTAATGAAGCAGTTTCTTTTAGCTTGGTCTGGTGGAGCAGCTCCACAGGTGAAAAAGGTTTGGTAAAACTTCCCCGGTAGACAAAATGGTGAAATGTCCTTAAGGCCCTTGTGTTTTTTCTTTTCTTTCATCTTTCTGTTTCTGTATCTATATCCCCTGCCTCATCCGCATGCCTCCAGTTTCTCCCAAATGCACCGCCTCCACACCTACCCCTCTCCGACCCTGCCCCCACTATTTCTCCTCTCCACTCGTCTTGTTGGACTCCGATCTCCTCTCGTGCAACACGACACTTCGCCTAGAGGCTTCGGTGCACCATGACCCATCGAGACTATGACTCCACCTTGACGCTCTAGTCTGCCGTGACTCCACCCCCACGCCATGCCCACCTCGGCGCCTCTGCCCCGCCTGCTGCTCCTCACACACTGGATGAAGGGTAGTTCAGGAGAGCCCAGGTGCTTGGATGAAGGAGTAGGGCGAAGATACTATTTTGGGCTCCATTGGAGGATTTCTGCTCTAGAGAGCGTGATTTGTGGAAGGAGCAAATCGAAGATGTCGCTTGCTATCCCTTTTGGTTGGCGAAGCCGTGGAGCTGCTATCGGAGCGGTCCTAGGAGCGCTACCAAAGAGGGCCTAGACCAAGCAATCGCTTCAGACCATCAAACAAAATAGTAGCAAGAAAAACAAGAATAAACACCCTAATAAGCAGGAACATCACAGGAACTCTAAATTGATCAGAAAAATAATTATTTCGATGGCCAAAAATAATTTGATATCAAAATATATTATAACTCTAAAACTGTACTCCTGATCGTAATAAAGTCTAACGGAATTCAAGTGCGTAAACGACACGTGTTCATGAGAAGCAACACGGTGGTTTTTGGACTGCACTATTGTCACGTACGCACGTTCCGATGGTATCGATGATCTCAAAATATCCTAAGCATCTAGTTATATCTCTGTGTGGCTCCATTCCAAATCCTCGCAGAGGTCTCTACGCAGATGCCAACTAGCAGCATCATCAAGGCCACTTTTACTTTGGCAAGCTGGTTAACGCGCCTAGGAGTACGACAAAACAGCAATCGTAGCCGGTGACCGAACTACCTTGCTTCCTCACACAAGTAACGCGTATGGATGCAAGCATCTTTTCCTCTAGCTGCAACCGTTTGCATGCATATGCATGCATGCACTGTGACCATTTGGCCAATCCAGGAAAGCCCTTTACCTCTCATCTAGCTACAAACCTATACATAATACGAAACAATAAATGAATATGCCTATGTTTGAAATATATGTCAAATTTTCAGCAGACTTTCACCACACCGCTGCCCCTGGAAGGCGGGAAGGTCCTCTATCTGGGGAGAGGCTGGCGTCGTGATCCGGGGACGGACGTCGTATAGGCCAAGCGAGGAGTGACGGACGACGAGTAGGCTAAGCAGTCCAAAAGCTTTTGCCTTGTTGTATCCATGACCGTATAGTCCTTTGCTTCTGTTGTAGCTGCTAGGCTTTTGCTCTAGCTGATCGACGTATCCTAGCTGCTGGTCATGCACGCTAGCGTCTTGCCAGTGGACATGGAACAGCCGGAGTTCATCGATGCTATAAAACAACTGCTTTCGTCTTAATGAAATATGGGTACATGTACCCGTTCGTGAAAAATATGTCAAATTTTGACGAAGGTTTTGCGAATCATTTTTTTCGGTTATTTAACGTTCGTTAGATGGTAAATAAATCTAAATTAATTACCTGTTCGGCCTCTGCCTGGATGACTGAACCCAGCATGCTGTGCAGGGATGAGTCTGCTGCAGCTGCCCACTGATCAGATTTGGCCATCTGGTGCTGCAACGTCGTCAAGCCATCACCGCCGCCTCCAAACTGTGCTGCGTAGTACAAGTCAGACGTCAAGCCGACGCCCATCTGGAGCCCAGCGGCGGCTGCCGCTGCTGCGGCCGCCTCCTCTGCGCCTACATAGGCCGGCTCCGGCATGGCCAGGCACTCCGACAGCGTCGGCAGCTGAGAGGACGAAGGAGGAGCCACCGTGGTGACTGTGGCGGAGCTCCCACCGTTCTGCATTATTCCGGCCGCCACATGCTTCCCCAGCATCTGCTGGTACCCTAGGTAACCTCCCTCCTTGTACTTGTAGTCGTCGAGGAAGGAGGGTTCCATGGACGGCAAGGACAGGTTCTCACCATGGCCGTAGGACGACGAGTACGAGAGAGACGACGGGCCGGTGCTCTGCTTGCCGCTGTTGCTGTGGGCGTTGTTGATGTACACCTTGTGCAGCGGGCTCTGCGACTTGCCCTTGCCATGGTTAGCAAGGCCACCGTACAGCGGCTGGGCACCGGCGGCGCCACTTCCCTGATCTAGTCCATGCGCGTAGCCCTGCTGGTGGACGCCGGCGGTGCTGAAGAGGTTGGCCGAGAAGGGTGATCGCCTTGGGGAAGAGTCTCGCCGAGGTGAGGATACCATGTACTCCCTCTTGGGGGATGACACCATGAAGTCCCTCCTCGGTGAAGACATCATGTAGTCCCTCTTTGGGGAAGACACCATGTAGTCCCTCTTTGGGGAAGACACCATGTAGTCTCTCTTGGGAGAGGAGACCATGAAGTCCCTCCTAGGGCTTCCGGTCGCCGTGAAGTCCCTCCTAGGAGAGAACACCAGGAAGTCACCCCCCGAGGCGCCCATTTGCTCGGCGAAGAGCGACTCCCACATGGCAATGTCCGGTGACTGGATCTCACTGTCGATGTCTCCGTCGAACCTGAGGGCTTGTAGGCTGGCTAGGGCATCATTGGCATCGATATCGGCCAACGATGGCACAACGATGTTTGACTCCGACACCGAGGCGGTGGGCGATGTCGGAGCTGCTTGTTGCTGCTGTAGTTTTGCGCCGGAGCTTGTGTCGACGCAGTTGAGCGTCCCCATGCTTGAACACATGAGAGAGACCAACCAATGATCACCTCTCCCCACCCACAGGAGGGTAAGGATACATATAACAAGAACACTCTGTAAGTTGGATGGATAGCAATGGAGAACACAGCAGTGCTTAGGTTGGCATTGATAAAGCTACAATTTTCTATGAATTTAACCCAGGTTTGTGAGAGAAGGCGAAAGTGCGTGGGAAGAAGCTTGCAGCGTGTTTGGCTCCTCTATAATTCGTCCAGCTTGGTTGCAGGTGTTGAGGGAGGGATAAAGGGAGGAAGGCAGCGTGCCATGAATAGACCTTCTTGGAGGCATTGCCTTGGCGTATGCACAACACGTCAAAATAGAGTTTTGGTCGGTTGCTGAGGTAATGTTTCTGCCAATTCTCTTTGTACTGTACTACTGTTGGTTATTGTCTATTGGTCGATGGCACCTGCCAACAAAACGATAAAGCAGGTCTCACAAGAAACCAGATGTTCCAAGGTAGAAGGGACAAGGGACTCACTTGGGAGGAAACCCTGCTAGGGCATCATGGGTAAAATATGAGGAGAGACAACACACTTCAGCCCCCTTTAGCACGGCTCATCCAAAACGGCTTCACCGGTGAAGCCAAAGCCGGTGAAGCCAGAAAAACTAGCTTTTTTCGGCTTCTAGTTCATTTTAACCCCGGCTTACAAAACGGCTCCACGCTACAGTGCCTCGATTTACGCAAAATAGATGAAGCCGAAGCCGGCATAAGCCGTGCCAAAAAGGCCCTTCCTATATATGCAGCGCCACTACATGAGAAGATCGGAGTTCTCTAAAGGAATCAATGCAAGTATGTGCCACATATCTAAGTTACAGTTAACTGAAAACACACGAAGAACATATGTTGACACAAAAATGTAGCGATGTGATCAACACACAGCAAGCCGGACGATCTAAGTGGAACGAGACCAGAGATCTGCTTGGCTTCAACACAGAAACAGCCGATTCTGAAACCCAACGACGTGCTAGTCAATTTGACCTGCAATTGATAAGAAGAGAAAAATCTTATCAGTAATTTAAGGTGGAACATGTCGGTGTCGCACCAGACAATTCCGAATGTACGGCTAGATAGCCGATTCAATGAGGCTATCGACTAAATAGTCGATATCCGGCGTATCTATGAAATGAAGATATTTAAATCAAGAATTATCGGCTAATATGATAATGATACGAATCAAAATAACCGATGCTCATGGAACAACAGAAAGCATCATCGACTAAATGGAACATGATTGATATAAAGCGTCGAGCCGATAAGTTTGATGAAAAGAATATAACATGCGAACAAATCGATTGTCTAATATAAATGATTCTAGAAACAGTTTTGAGTCTAATATATTATCATCAACAGTGAGGTTCAATCGGATCAATGCAGCTATGATAATGATAATAATCTAAAGCCAAAGAATCTATAAAACCATCTATATGCTGACAAATTCATGAAAATATGCTATATGCGTGAAAATATAAGCAAATCGGCTGAAATAGCCGATGCAGTCATAGGTAACAAACATAGTACATATCTTGATCATGAACAAGACCACTAATCGATAATTTCTAATCTAAAGTCTTACCAGTGAGGTTCGACCGGATCGATGCAGCTATGGTAGTGTCATTATATTAGATCTCATTAACTAGTGAGTTTATTCAAGATTGAAACATGTCTTTGGATGCATACTATGTTTGATTGGAATAGAGATAAACCAGCCGATGTAGCGGAATTAAGCCATTAATTATAAGGTTTAAAGCGTGACCAAATCAAAGGACGACCAATTGAGATGATATAATGCCGATCTATCTCTATATCAATCAGGTGATTTTGTTATAATTAATAAAACATTAATTATAGCAAGATCGATAATTGGTGAATCAACCAAAACAGTAAGGAAAATCTTACTAATCTTAGCAGATTCGATAACCGGTGATATTATATTAAATAACAAGTTATTTAACATAAGATCGATAACTTTGATCTATATTATGATTCGTAAGAGATCAATCAGCTGATGCAGCCTTACAAACTACGATACAGATCGATACCTAACTTATATTATGGCTCATAAAAGATCAATCAGCTGATGCAGCTTTACAAACACAATACAAGTCGTGATAGTACTCACAAGCAAGTTGGAGGTCAATCAGTCGATGCAGCCCTATTTGCTGAAGAACTCGTCGAGATCTATAGTACTCCTACTCCTAATGCGATGGCGAAAGCCGAAAATATTGTATTGATTGAATGTTCGTTCTTTTTTACAATAACCATGGTCTAATATTTATACCTAGAACCTAAACATGAATCCTACTCAAATACGACTCATTACAATTCTTGAAATAAAAGAAAACTTCCTAACTTAATAATAACTTGGACCCCAATTTTCCTTATTTGTAGAGTCCGACACATCTTCCTGGCGCCACTCAAGCATAGCCCATTGACGCCGTCTGCTGACGTCATCCACAAAATAGTTGATTCTGACATCACATCTAAATCAGCTGATACCAATTCACATCTAATCGATTCCTTGATTGACACAATCCTGAAAGCTTCGAGTTCCCGTGTTCTTCTTCCCAAATTTTGATGTAAACAACATACAAAGTAAATGATTTGATACAAGGTGATCATCTATGATCATTTGGATGATATGCATGAGTACCTGTTCTACTTTCTTCTGAGGTAGTCAGGAACTAGGTGAAGCCTATTAGTTTAGTTTTCTGTGTTTGAAGTACTATGTAGTATTTAGTGCGTCATACATAGAATTTTTTTTGGACATCACTACTCTTTCATTAAATTATCCCTACTAGCGAAAGGGTCTCTAGCCTAGTGGTTATAAGAGCCTTAGTAGCACCTCAAGTCCTGAGTTTGACTCCCCGTGGGAGCGATATATTCTAGGATTTAGGGGGTGTTTGGATCCTTGGGATAAAGTTTAGCCCTTGTCAAATCGGATCGGATGCTAAAAAGGACTAAACATGAGATAATTATAAAATTAATTGCAGAAGACGAGGCTAATTCGCAAGGCGAATCTATTAAATCTAATTAATTCATCATTAGCATATGTTACTGTAGCACCACATTATAAAATCATGGACTAATTAGGCTTAATAGATTTGTCTCGCAAATGAGCCTCCATCTGTGCAATTACTTTTGTAATTTGACTATGTTTAATATTCTTAATTGGTATCAAACATTCGATGTGACAGGGCTAAAGTTTAGCCTGCTGATCCAAACGGGGCCTTAACGGTGTTGTGTTTTCAGTGATAGGTGACGTTCTCGTCGATGACGAGGTACCTTTGGTGACTTCATCAATCTTAAGGATTTGCCAGTCCAGTCTTTGAAAATGCTCATAGGAGTAGGGTTTGTGTGCGTGTGTTCATAGGGGTAATGGTGCGTACGTTATGAGTGTCTGAGTTATACTGTGTAATCGGAAAAAAAATTATCACTACCAGCGCTCACTGTCATATTAGTAATAAGTAATAGCAAAAATAACGCAAAGGTGCATTGGTATATATGTACTGATAAACTAATCTTAATCCACCAAATAACGTAGTATATATAATAAAGTGTTGCAACCAATATATACTTTGATTCTATATTCCTTATATAACATATATTCTTTGCGTGTGGACTCGAGAAACTTTCCTAGGGCTCGTCCGTATATGTATGAGCATTGACAATGTCGTCCGCCTATGCCTTGGATTTCCGAAAGGCCTAGAGTGGTTTGGAGCTGTCCCCCTAGGTGGGTTCTCCAGGGAAGCATCCTAACCAGCTTAATTCTCTTGTGTTCTTCCACACTGTCCCCTTTCTATAGCAATAGGATATAGCAACATGGAATATTACATATATATCTCCTTTGGACTCTTGTACACCATGCGGATGACAAAAAAGATGTATCATATACGTATCTCTCTACCTCTCTATACGTACAAAGGTGAGCTACATTATTGTACAAAAAATCAACAATGCATGGGGAATTCTTTTGCTTATTTTTTATTTTATCTGTGGTATATAATTAAGTAGAGGACAAACAATGCAAATCTCTTTCAGGTGGGGCCCACCCGGCCGTCTGCCCAATTGTACAATTGCATGCTACAAAGGTGGACATCACACGTGAGGGACAGCTTCATCATATCTTGGGTTTGGATGCTTCTCCCTTGGCTTATTAGGCTGCCATTCGGGTGGCATTATTTGTTTGCTTTTGCGATGGTAATTTTGTAGCACTAACAAATTTGACTTTAGCTTCCTTAAACTAATGTACCGTCCAAGAAAGATAGCTCCCATTGCCGTTAGAATACAGTTGTGTTAAGAACAAGAACAAGTAAAAACAAGGCGTGTATATCTAATGATATGGTACAATAGTTGTGCAGCTATAAGGCTAGCTAGCAGAAATTAACCTCTACTTCAGAGACAAAACATATCTAAGCTGTGGCACTTATTGCGTTCTTTCTGTTTGTGAGAACAAACAATGACTTTTATGTACTGATATATAGCTTGCAAAGGAGTTGTTTGTTCTAGCTAGTCTTACATTTTTTTTTATAGCTGAGCACTCATCAATGTTTTGGGATTCATCATGGAATATCACCATCATCCAAGAAAGTGTGTCTCTCTTCGTGGATGCTTTTGAAGGGTCGATATGATGCTTCCTTTCTTGTGGGATTCTTCAAAACATTATGGTGTTCTGACTTTTCTAAGCCTATCAGATGATCTTCTAATTAGGTGTACATAATATGTTCAATCAACATATAGCCTGCGAGAATATATAGACCAGAGTCTGGAGCTTGAATGTTCTTGGATTATCGTATTTAATTTCACCGTACAATTTTTGTGCTGAAATATAGTAGTAATCTTTATTGTTGGATACTGATGTGGTGGTATATTGGGTGTTACAATGTCCTAATAATAAAGATAACATTTTTTTTTAAAAAATAGAGGCATATGTAAACCTAGCTAAAGTGTGAAACTTCTCTAGAAACCAAAAGGTTCCTTTTAAAGTCTTCAAATCCTATGGGTTTCCGTTTCACACAGCTCCGCTTCACTAGTGATACAATTTTTTTTGCTTCAGCTCTATGACCAGCTCTATCGGTAGAACTGAAGTTGTTTTGGTGAATCATTTGACAAAACATCTCGACATATGTGGAGCTCCTTAAAACATACTCTCATAGAATGCCACGTAGAGACCCACAAAGTGAGTTGAAGCTAGGAGAAGCAGTTATTTTCAGCTTCATCTCACACCGTACCAATCCTTCACCACATTTTAAGGAGCTAGCTTCACATGTAAAACTGTTTTCAAATATCCGTTTAGCACAAAACAGCTTCAACCAGCTCGTGAAGCTGCTGGAGAAACTTTGCCAAACGGGACAAGTATTCTAAATAATCAAGAGTATATCTTGGAACACACATACAGCTAGAACACCCTTACAAAAGCATGTCATGAAAATTTTCACAACACGGTATCTTGGAACAGTGTAATAGTAAACTGTTTTTGTGATTACAGTCGGGGACTCTAATTCTCAAAAGACTACTGACATATGCTTCAAGAACAACAGCCTAAGCTTGGAACAAACCACCACAAAATGAGACAAAACTTCCCATTCGCCATACCGTGCAATTTCAGATGTGTAGTACGTATTAGTTGAAATTGTAGCACTTCAAAATATATATACTCAATTTTCCTTCCTTCTAGAGCAGCATCATTGAGTCTTGGATTGCATCATTGTTAGGCAGATGATGATTGCCCCATACTTTATAGAAAAATGCTTGACTTACTGGTAGTTACAGCCAACGAATTATTCATATATACAGTATACTGCTCCAAGTTCTACGTAGATGCGTGCAATATGCTAAGTGCCAACGCAGATTTTTCTGCACTAGTACGTTGTCTTGGGCATCCGGTTAACACTTCCGACAAGAGCAGAAAAGATTTTTTTTTTTCGCAGTAGTTTTGGGCGGTATTTGTATGTGCGCCGACGCTCGTGCCGTGCACAAAACTACTAGTACGTACTATCTGCTTACATGGTTCTTTCTAGGACACTTTGGCCACCCGCACAGTGGTACGCATAAGGATATCAATGTCACTAAATTCCTTTAAAAATAGGCAAACCCTTATGATGAGTGTACCACTTTGGGTTGGATACCAAAGGGATTTCACTACTAAAAAAAGGGCACAATTGGCTGGCGAACACCCAAAGTGATGGTCGTTTGCTGGCGGACACCCATTTTGGAGCTGTTTGCGAGAAGACACTCTGATTCATTAAAATTTGGCCATAGGACACCGCGCCCCAGTTTCAACCGGTTGAGGAGCGAGAAATTCTCATTTTGGACATCTGGTGCCCCTGAGCCACAGTTGGGTCCAACCCCAACCTGGTCTGGTTGGACCAGATAATAACCGACCCGGCCCCCGACCCGACCGATAGGGTTAGGTCGCACGCCACTTTTCCCAATCCCACTCCCACTCTCACTCCCGCCGCCGCCCACTCGACTCCAGTGCTCGCCGCGCCGCCGTCCACTCCAGTGCCCGCCGCCGCTGACACCTCTAGCCTCAGTCGTCGTCCGCCATGGGGGGCTGAGGATCTGGAGCACCCCCGCGACCCGAAGATGAAGTCCCCCAACAGGAAGAACGCGCAGTGCCCTGGTTCTCAGCCTAGGGTTCGTCAATTGAAATGGATTCCAAAAGGGTGAGATTTCTTGAACCCGTACTCTTTGGATTTGTATGCCTGCGGATGCGTTAGAAAGGTTGTGGTTTGAAATCGTTTAGTTTGGTTATTTTCCTTTGTTTTGATTTAGGATGGATTCGACGGCCGCTTGTAGGTTGGCGATTAGAGTACCTGCCTATGTAGAGCAAAGACCAGATGGGCTCCATGATTATCATGGAGAGGTTTTGCACAAGGAGGCAGTTGGCCTCAAAGTTGTCTGGGTTGAAGATTTTGCCCCATGTCATGAAGGAACTGCACGACAAGTGCAGAAATCTAAAGTACACCATTCACAAGAGTGGCCCAATGGTGGGAGAAGTAGGAGTGAATAAGGACCTAGTCCCATGGAGGTTCATTGTTGATCTGGACAAGAAAGAGTGCACTTGTAGAGGTTGACAGTTAATTGGTCTGCCTTGTGTGCATGCCATAGCTTTCATTGACACAAGAAGAGTTGAATTGGAGGACTTTGTTGACCATTACTACTCCGTAGAAATGTTCAAAGCAGCTTATGCAACTGTTGTGGCTCCTATGCCAGGCAAGGAAGAATGGGAAAATGTGGAAATTGGCTTCAAACTCCTTCCTCCTAAATGCAATAGAGCAGCAGGAAGAGAAGGATAGTTGGAGTTGAAGAAGGTGGGTCAACCAGCAAGGGCAAGAAAAGGTGTAAAAGGTGTGGTGGATTTGGCCACCTCTAGAAAACCTACAATGAAACTATCCTAGACCCTGATGCACCACCACCTGCACCACCAAAGAAGAAGAAGAGGACTTACAAGCCAAAAGTGGTTGAGATTATAGAAACCGCAGATGATCCATCTAAGAAGAAGAAGAGGAAGGCCTCCTCCAAGGGGGAACAACCCAACATGAAGAAGAAGACAACTCATGCTGAGCCTACACCTCTTGATCAAACTATGTAGTACGTGATCCACCTCTTGGCACCATTTTTCATCTTGTTGAGCCTACAACTCCTGCTTAACCACATGTTTCATCCTGCAGGGCTCCAAACTCCCCAGTCACTAGGAGGCAGGCCAAACAACAAGTGCAGATAGCCCAAGGGCAATGACTAGGAGTTAGGCTACCTCAACGCTGACATCCAGTCCAAGCGCTTGCACTAGGAGCAAGAGGGTCTTGATGGACGTCTAGGCACTGCAAGCAACACAGAAAGAGAAGAAAGATTTTGCCTTCTGTGCTTTTATGTGATTTTATGTGCTTTTAAGCCACCTATGCCATATGAACTTGGCAGAGTTTAGTATTGTAATATATTAAACATGGTATTATAATCTGGCATATGAACTTACGATAACTTGGTATTATATTCTAGTGAACTTGAAGGCTTGGTAATGTAGTGAATTCAAGGCTGTTGTTACTTGTTGTATGTTGCTGACCTTATTCAAGTTGGTCATGCTGAAAATTTATTAAACTGGGCAATGTCAGATAACTGCATTTCATACATTTCACAAACATTACAAAGCAAAGTTCATACTTGGTTATACAATAACATGCACATGGTAACAATGCACACAACTCCTACAAACACACTGGCCACATTAATCCACCTAAGAGCTCTCTGCTCTCTAGCTATTCTACTCATAGTAGCCCTATGAGCACATACAACATTGTTCAAGTTCACCATAGAATTCTCCAAAGCCTTCAAGCCGGCTGCTGCAGCATCCACGCTATCTCCTACGCTCACTAGCTTCCACATGAAGAAATTGCACTGCCCGTTGCCCTGATCGCGCCGAACAACACAACATTGGGATGAACCCTAGAAACGATTTGAAAATTCCAAAATGGACCAACAAGAAATGCAAATAACTCACCTAGTCACGATTCCTGCAAGTGTAAAACTGCTTATCTGGGTTGTTTTGGGTTTTGGACGTCCTCTCCACAACCGTCGCCGTCCTGCAGAAAGGGCACAGCGGCTGCGCCTCTCTCGCTCCACGTGAACCTGTCGAGGACGAAGCACCTGAGCCTGTCGCCATCTTCAACAGGCCTCTGCTTGCGCTTTCGTGTCGACGACGCCCGCCCGCCCGCCCGCTGCTGCCGCCTTTATCGTGGAGACGGGGAAGGAGAGTGTGACAATTGGAGTGAGATGGGGTCAGGGGCTGGGCCGGTTATTATCTGGTCCAACCAGATCAGGTTGGGGTCGGACCCAATTGTGGCTCAGGGGCACTGGATGTCCAAAATAAAAATTTCTCTCTCCTCAACCGGTTGAAACTGGGGCGCGGTTTCCTGTGGCCAAATTTCAACGAATCAGATTGTCTTCTGGCAAACAGCTCCAAAATGGGTGTTCTCCAGCAAACGACCATCACTTTGGATGTCCGCTAGCTAATTCTGCCAACAAAACTATTTGCAGAGACACCTCCTTTTTTTCAATAGAAGTGAATCAATCTCTAACCGCCTCTAAAAGTGGTTTCCGAAGCAAGCCGTCTCTAAAACAGTATTTGTAGAGGGTCTATATTTTTAGCCATCTCTATAAATGTACATATATTTAGATCTAGCTGACCCTACAAATGGATTTCTAGAGGCACTGGATCTAGATGTGCCTCTAAAAATTGATTTGTAGAGGCAGCTAGATCTAGATCCATATCTAAAATAGGTGCAACACAGTAAAATTCATAACTTTTCAAGTGAAGTTGGATGAAGACACTTTGGATCCAGCAAATTCTATTTGAACTTCTCAAATTTTTGAAATTTCTCAATTTTGAATTTTTTAAATGACCTTGGATGGAGAACTGACCAAACCTCAAGTTAAGGTCTAAAAAATATATAAAATATTGCAGTTGATAACTTTTTCATGGAAATAATCTATGGTCTGAAAAATTAGTTTAAAGTCCTTGGATGTTGAAATTCAAAATTTTCAAATGGCCTTGAAAAAACCAAAGTTGTAGATCATGAAGAGTTATATAACTTTGTAGTTGATAACTTTTTCATTTGAAATCATGTCTTCAAAGAAAATTATGTTTGAATTTCTCATATTTGAAATTCATTTTTTTTCAAATGACCTCGGACAGAGAAACGACCAAAGTTATAGTACTCAATGATATCTACAATGACCAAAACTAAAGTTGTAGTACTCGATGATATCTATAAATTTAAAGTTGAAAACTCTTTCACTTGAATTTGTTTAAGATCCCAAATACTCATTTCAATAATCAGGTGAAATTAATACAGGTGGAATGTTTGTGCCCTCTAGTTACAAGTAACTTTGGGGGTGAAGTGATTAGGGCAGCTAATCGCGTGACTTTTGACTT
Organism: Miscanthus floridulus; assembly: GCF_019320115.1. Taxonomy (NCBI): domain Eukaryota; kingdom Viridiplantae; phylum Streptophyta; class Magnoliopsida; order Poales; family Poaceae; genus Miscanthus; species Miscanthus floridulus. The sequence continues at coordinate 90,372,475 of NC_089589.1, forward strand.
GCAACAGCTCGCACATGTGGCTGCCTGGTGGGGGGGGGGGGGGGTGCTGCTATCCACCTCTACAAATCCCATTTTTAAGGACCGCTAGACAGCCGCCTCTACAAAATACTTATTTTTAGGAACCTAAGCTTAGAGGCTGTTGATCCACCCGTCTATATAGAGCATCTACAGCCGCCAATATAAATCGCCTCCGTAGTGTTTGTTATAGTATCCAAGCCACCTTGTATTATTGGATATCATCTTACTATCATATTCAATATTGTAGAACACACCATCCATGCTGGCCCATCACTACTTGGTGTGTTCGGGCCGACACAGAGCTGACTTCATTGCTGGATCGTAAACCTCTAGAACCCGGATAATGGTTAAGATCCTATTAACCTGACAGTGTGTTGAGCCATAACCCAACACTGATATGACGAATATCTACCGGGTGTTATATCATTGAACCACCGTGTCCTCTAGGTAGCTACAATAAATGTTGTAGTATAATTCATATAAAAACAGTTGTAAACTTTACTACAGTTACCCCAACAAGTGTTCCTGCAGTCATGACCTATTCTACATGCACCAAGGCAACTGCACCCAGTAAAAAAACATTAAAAATGGACGGACGAGATCCCACTCTAACGTCTCCTTTCTTTTGCTCACTCAAATGCAATGGATGATGATCGAGGGCGTCGACCCAAACGGCGACGGCTTCATCTCCTTCGAGGAGTTCAAGGTCATGATGGTGGGGGGCGGCTACTTCGCCAAGATCACATAAAACTTATATTTTTGACTCATATAATTCATTCAAGATATTGTCACGGAGATAGATGAGAAATTAAATTATTTTCTAGGCATAAATTCGACCTTCTATCCCTAGATTACCATAAAGTAATTCTCATAATAAAAAAATGGCCAAACAAAATCTAAAATTGACATGGAAGCATAGTTTGAGTGTATATGCTTGCCATTAAATTTTAAAATGATTTCAATGTATGGGGTTTATGCATCGTTCACAAAACGGATATTACCTCGAACGTAGTTTCATGTAACTCAAGCCAAACTTTGAAGTTTGCACACTCCTATGCACCTAAAATTTTGATACAACCCAACATTTAACCCAAGTTAAGGAGATATGAGAAATATGAGGTTGTTTTTTTTTTGGAAATGGCTTACTAATTTTTATAGTTGAAATGAATTTATACCTACGTATTGAAAGAAAATAGAGAAGAGACTACACAACATGCGACCATAATTTCCCTAGACATAATAGATAACAAGCAACCAAGAAAAAAGGTATAAAACAATTAGAACAACATACATCAATTTATTACTAATCAAAAGAGATTAACAATAAATGTATTTATCATACATATAACAAGAACATTCCATATTCATTCATATTTTTCATGGACAGAGCATATCGCAAAGAGCGTACCTTATTTTTCCTAGCATTTATTTAAAGATCTAACATTTATGACATTTTTCAAAGGAAAGAAGGATTAAAATAAGGTAGTGATGGCTAAGGTTCACCAAGTCAAGGACACTGGTAGTGATGGCTAAGGTTCATTGCCAGGTCAGTGACTCCCAGTAGTGATGGTTGTGGTTGACTGGCAGATCAGTGATACAAGAACATCACTACTCGTTGTAGTTTTCACCCGATAGTTAAGCCGTGTCCCTGTAAAACTGACATGTCCCTTCCATAAAAACTCATCTCCCTCACTCCACCTCATCTTCCAAAATTTCAATATCCCTCGCTCTGCCAGTGCTAGCGCCTACCGTCAATGCACCTGAGCCCCCCGGCCCATCGACGCTGCCTCTACATGCTTCGGCCCATCAGTGTCGCCTTGGCGCAACCCGACCCATCGTTGTCGCCGCCACCAACCCCCTAAGGACCGTTGCCATCCCCGTCCCCATCGCTAGGACCTGCACACCACTGCCACCATGCTCTATCTAGTGTGCACTACTGCCACACACTCTGATCTAGATCCACAAAGCTTCCTTGAGCAAGGATGCCATCCATCTTATCCTTCATCCTACAGTGTTGTTGTCGCCATTGTCAAGCTCCAACCACAAATAAGTGAGCTTTAACTTCACTTTTCCCCCTCATAGATCACCCAACACTCATTCAACACCCTCTACTCCTCGTTGCTTGCACATGTTTGCTAGAGAGAGTTGCTCCTGTCTGTGCCATCATCCCAGCACTGCATTGTTAGACCCAAAAATTTATTTTCAAATTTCATGGATCCAAGTGGCATTCCTTGACAAGCTCAGGAGTTGCTCATGCATTTAACCATAAATAATTTGATCGTGAAAGGAGTGTCCAAAGAATTTTCCTTGCTTCTTCATAGGACAAAAAGAAAAAATGATGGTGTTGTGGCCCGATTTTCTGATAGGTATGATAGATTTGATTGGTGGATAACTCAACCCCTACACGATTCATGTTTCAAACCAAGTATGATTTGGACCTCTGCAACCACTACACCATAGCTCTATTGGTTATCAACCGCGCACAATGCGATTGACCTCGCCTAGAAGGTTTTTCCTGCAAGCAAATTGAGAACATAGATAAGAACGTGAAGAACACAATCTAATATTGCAAATATTGATGAAGTATATCAATCTGGTGTAAGGTTCAAGTCTTGATTCAAAAGGACTCATCAACACAGGTGAACAAGATAAATAACAGGGGCCTTGATTCATAGGAGTCGAACTTGGCATTACAAGTGTTATATGAGTAGTGTATGTTTCATGAGCAAAACGAGAACTAAATAAAACCCAAACCTAAAGAGTGTGGCAGCGACTAATCATAAAGTCTTGGGTGTGCAAACCCCTAGATGTGCCCTCTAATGGGCTCTAAGACGATACACGACACAACTAACCAAAAGACGTTATTGCAGCACCCTAGTAGATTCTAGATGCCAACTTGTTTCGACGATTCCCTTTACTTTGGTGGAACTTTAATGTCAAATAATCAACACCATCGGTTAGCTTATGAAATTATCTTTCCATTCATAGGTGGATTGTCGAAAACGGAGTCTGTATGTGCCCTGGATATCGTTTTTACCCGAGAGTGCTTCTGGAATCCAAGATAGACTCCGACTTGAGTTCAACTGGGCTCTGCCATGACTTTGATGACTTGGATGCCCATGCTTACTACTTCCGAATTGACATTCATTGGCAGCCCATCGCTGGCAGATATTTTGGTTCCAGCAATGATAGAGTATCACTATTGATTCATGACTTCAACCGGTTATGATAATACAACCGATAGTGATAGGTGGACTATCACTGTCGGTTCAAGCCACGAACTAGCAGTGATAGTTGTTTTACACAAAAAATTCATAACTTTTTTCATATGAGATCAGATTATGATAAACTTTATATCAAAATTGTAGAGTTTAAAGAGATCTAAAACTTTGTAGTTGATAGCTTTTTAATTTGAGATGGTTTACATGTCTAAATATTCAATATAAGTTCTCGGATCAGATTTGACATTATTAACAATGTCGAATGGAGACAAAGTCAACATCAAAGTTGTAGTACATGATAGGGTGTACAACTTAGCATTTAACAACATTTTCATTTGAGATTGTTTTGAGTGTCTAATATACAATATAAAATTCAAAAAATTATAGTTAAAAGAGTAGCGTCAGCTGTATAGTCACATGTGTCATGTAGCTAAGCTGGTATGTGTGCTTAAGGAATGCAAACATTGAGGTTTCGAGTTTGAATCCTAAAAACATGTATTTTCTCTTTTTATCATCTAACTGGCATTTTCCCACTGCTGGAGTGATGCCCTCATCATCCTCATGGATCTAGGAATAGGATCAATAGAACATACAACCTATTTGCAAGTTAAAGCATAACATGTTTCAACATGAGCATCAATTTCAGCAGTAGTAGATTTAGTAGCAAGGAAAACACACCTTTTCAATTTAATGCTAGATGTTTAGGTGTTTTTCCCAAATCTAAAGCATGTCTATTATTTCTATTTTCAGCAAGTTCCTTGTGACATTGCACAATTTCAGTGGGAGTGAAAGAAAGCAAAGCAATTTTCATTTTTTTGTGCATGAACGTGTATTTATTACTTCTACCAATGTGTGTAGCATCAATGTCATATTCCCATGGATGACCTATCAATAGTGTCGGTGTTTCGTAAACCGGACTAGTAAATTTATACGATTGTCGCACTGCTCTAGGAAGACGATGGTAGCATCCAATAGATACGAGGATTTATACTGGTTCAGGCCGGAGCCCTACGTCCAGTCTCAAAGAAGATCGAGTGCATGTTTCTCGCTTGAATGCTCTGAAGTTCTTACAACGGGGGGTGCAAGAATGGTGAAAGAGGTGGTAGAACCTATGCAAAATGAGGGGCAGCCCGAAGAGAAGCTCCAAGAGCCCTACTGCTATGGATGGAATGATAGAGGACGAAGAATGACACCATGTCCATAGATGGGAGCCATGGCTGTCCTTATATAGAGTTCAGGGCCAGGGCTCGTTACAAAGAGGAGGTTCCCCCGACCGAAGGGTCGATAGCCTGAGGGAGGTCCTAGCTAACTTGGCTTGCAAGCTACGCCGTCTTCTGATGCTCGCTAGGGTGAGGCTATCATCATGGTCTTGTGGCCATGTCGCGGCAGGGTCTGACGTGGTTCTACTGTGCTGGCCGTGGCAGCACTGTAGCCACGGTGATGGTTCGTCAGTTGTCCTATGCAATGCGGCATCTGTCATGGTCTTCGCCATCGCCTCCAGGTTTCTTAGGGCATCATACTCATAGTAGGTAGCTGCCCTGGGTTGTTGTTCACCTAGTTGCTTTGTGGGGCTGAGAGCCACGACCCTGATTGTTCGGGTCGGGGCACTTCGCTAGCCAGGGAGGTCTTTAGGTCGAGACCCTTGCCATGGATCCCATCCCATAGTGGGTGGAATCGTGTGCACGTCTTGTCGGTATGTATTCGGATAGTGAGTTTCGTACCCATTGCCACCACTGTGCGGTGTTGTCTCGTTAATGCGGTATGACGCTGGGTTAGCGTCTGACCGGACTGAGGTGATTGCTGTCATATCAGTCCTTGCGGGGTCAGCGCGGCGTGATCGCCGTCATCAGAACAGGCACGTTGTGTGGGGCTCGACCTCTCCCTGTCTCTCCCAAGGGTCGTGATAGGGAAGAGGTCACATATTTGAGCATCAAGCGGCTAGTGCTAGAGGAAGGGATCGTGATCACCCCTGGCCTTAGCCCCTGGCCTACTCTACTTTGCTTTTGCTGGGCTTTGGTCGTTCGGGCCTTATCTAGCTGCTGGGTTGTGGACCTTGTGGCTCACTAACTAATCGGTGCCCTAAGACACCTCAGGGTTATGACCTCGACAGTAGCCCCTGAGCGTTTTCGCAATCATGAAGTGATTAGGAGAGCACTGATACATGTGTGTTTGTGTGTTAGAGCATGGGTCGGTGGTCATGACCTGCCCGAGCTTTGTCGCTCGACCCCTTGCGGGCTTGGTGCATTCAGTGCATTAGGTGGCCATTTGTGCCTCATCATGTTATGATGCCATGTCGACACGGTATTCGCTCACCGAGCCCTACCATGTCAGTGTGCCGTGTTTTGGAGTTCGTGACCTAGGCTGAGCCGAGTGATCTCGTTGACCCTGTTGCGGCTCCGCCTTTAGGAAGATCTCGATTTTCCCAACCTCTCACGGACGTCTAGTGTGGGCTGGGACCTCCCTAGGCTCACCACGTGGCGAGGGGGTCCCAGGCTGCTCGGTCTTCCCCGGTCTTTATAAAAGGCTCTTTTTCTGCTTTAACCACCCCTGACTTCTTTGGGAGATTGAGTTTCGAAGAGGGGAAGGTTTTGGAGAGGACCGTGAGGTTCTTAAGCATGCGACCCGCTAGGGATTGTTTGCGGTGGCTAGAGGTGGCCATCATCCGTTCTGGCAATCGATGCTAAAAGGGATCTTACGGGCGGAGGAGTGAAGGAGGGTGCGACCACCGTGTAGGAGGCAGTGCAGCCTTTGTGACATGGCTGCACTTTGGCATCCCTTTTGCTCCATCTTGGCGCCAGGATGGTTGCCAAGATTCTTGTTGGAGCTAGGCAATCCTGCCGCTCTCTTACTCCTCTCACCTCATTCCCGGGGTGCGACACTACATGAGGGCCTGCGAGTTTGTTTTTTTGCTTCGTCTCGCTTCCCCTGTAGCATTGTTCCCCATAGGCCTTTCAGTGATACCACCACTAGGGTGTGGTGGCATCAGATTTTTCTTTCCTTGTTGTCCGGATCACCCGCACATCGCTTTGTAATCATATAGGATATGAATAAAAGCTCAAGGAATCCTCCTTCCGGAGTTGTTTGGGGCCCAAAGCTGTGATGAGCCCCTGAGCCATTTTGGCCAGATTCAGGCTTGTTGACTAACGGTTTCCCACCCGGGCCGTTCTCTCATCGTGCGAGGTTGCTGGGCAGCTTTGGGCTTCTCTACCCAAGCTCCTAGGTTGCATTTGACCAGGCATTCACTTTTTCTCCTGTGTGGATCGTGGGCTTGGGCCTTTGTCCTTGGGTGTTCGCAAGTCGGAGTTTTGCAGGCTTTAGGTGAGTCATTGGCCTCTTGCCGCACTGGGCGGCAAGATCATCGATTAACCATGGACCTTTCCTCCTGAGTGTCTATGAGTTGGAGGTTACAGGCTTTGGGTGAGTCATCGGCCTCTCGCCGCGCAGGGCGATGAAGTCATCGAGCGACTTTGGACCTCTCCTCCTAAGTATCTGCGAGCTGGAGGTTGCAGGCTTTGGCTGAGTCATCGGCCTCTCACCATGTAGGGAGACGAGGTTGTCGAGCGACCTTGGACCTCTCCTCCTGAATATCTACGAGCTAGAGGACATAGGCTTTGGGTGAGTCATCGGCCTCTTGCCGCGTAGGGCGACGAGGTCGTTGAGTGACCTTGGACCTCTCCTCCCGAGTATCTGTGAGCTAGATGTTGCTGGCTTTGGATGAGTCATCGGCCTCTCACCGCGCAAGGCGATGAGGTTGTTGAGTGACCTTGCACCTCTCCTCCTGAATATCTATGAGTTGGAGCTTACAGGCTTTGGGTGAGTCATCGGCCTCTCGTCGCGCGGGGTGACGAGGTCATCGAGCGACCTTGGACCTCTCCTCCTGAGTGTTTGCGAGCTATAGCATCACATCAAGAGGAAGGTGCTGTTGCACGACTTTTTTAGCCGTTCCTAGCAATGACCTCCCTCAAGAGATCATCTGCCTTGGGCCTAGTCTTAGGTCGCTATTTTCTGGTCATGAGATGGTGCTGGCCATGGCCTAGTCCCGTTTATCGGGACCGCTCAGACCGGGCCCTGGCTTCCTTCTACTACCCTTTTTCGTCCATAGAGGGTCATGCTACCTTGTTACGAGAGGGGAGAGGCTTGAGCACCATAACCATGTGGTCAAAGCGGTGTGCCTCGGTGGGGTCAATGGGTAATTCAAGTGGGACCCGATATCCTCCCCAATCGACGTGGAGTTTGGATGTGCCTCACGTGAGACGTCCCATGAATCATCGGCTGTCAATCCCGTTGGTCCCCAACCACCTCCATAGCAGACAGAGGGCAAGATGCCTCCACCCTAGAGGCAGTTAACCTAGGAGACTTCGAAGCAGATGACTTGAACAGAGGGAGAGATGGTCGCATGGCGACACACCACTGATTAGAGCTGTGGGGGCCCATCTCTCTCTGCCCCTATCCCTTTTTTGGCCTCGAGCCTGTCTAAGGGCTGGCCCAAGTGTGGGTTTCCTATGCACAATGTGGGGTTGTGTTCGCAGCAGGTCATCTTTGCGTGCAGATTTGGGGGCATGCGACCTCCCAGATCACATGGCGTGGACGACATCTACTCGCTGGCTACAGGGCGCCCTTTGAACCAAGGCGTGTGAATCGAAGCGATATGAAGAAATGAACACGAGCAGGGCATAGCTTGTCTGGGTCACCATGTGGGAGACCACCACCCCACCTTCCATCTAGTCACCGCTCCTATTCTGTGGGATTACCAAAGTGGTTAGTAATGGTTGTGGGCCTATTTCACTTTGCCGAGGTTATCCTTGTGGCTATAAGTCCGCTGGGAAGGCGCATTGTAGCAAGCCTCGTTCTCCCGCCTCTTGCATTGCCATCTTCTCCTCTTTTGCTTGCGTGTTTGCAACTGCTCTCCCTCCAGTGATGGATCTTAGGAAACATTCCCGTGAGGAGTCTTCTGAGGTCGATGGGCCATCGTCGCTTCTCTCATTTTCTTTGCGAGAGCAAGGGTAAGTGGTTTCATGTCGTTATTCAGGTCCAATCACGTTTGAGCTAATCATGAGCGTATTTAGGGTTGTTCCTCTGGCAACGATGTCAGAGACTGGGGAACCCTAAGTGGCCCCCATCCCTAGCCCATTCTGGCACTAGGATCGGCGAGCCCCTGTCCCTAGTCCCTTTCTGTTGGATGGCAGGGGATATGGAGCTATGTGCTCAAAAGGGACAAAGCTCGCCGATAGCACTCAAATTTTGTCTGCGAGGTGACCCAACTGAAGGTCCACATGGACTACCTCTAGGCGGCCCTTCAGCTGGTGGAGGAGGAGGTCGCTGAGGCGCGGGCGGTGGCTACCGCCATGCGGGTGCGGGCGTACGGTGAGCGCTTCTTTCATTCCTGGCTTTTGTTCGCTGAATTCTTGCTCTTAGGTTCTGACGGGACTTTGTGTATAGCAGTGCTGGAGGAGCAGCTCATGGCATCCCACCATGAGGTGGGGAGGCCCACCCTCATGGAGGCCCTTCGGGGGGACCGCCACTAAGGCGCGGCCTCCAAAATCCGGTGGGGACTTGGCTTTGCTAGGTGATCTAGCCGCCGCTGCGGAGGCTGCTGCGGCCATAATAGAACCATCTAATTTATAAGAGCACAAGTTTAATAGCAATCACCAAAGCGATCAAACTATCATACATGAGCCCATATAAACCTGGTAGTCCAATGAAATCACGAAGGATCTCAAACAAACCAATATACAAACCAAGATCGTACATGTTTCAACATAACCAGTCACATGTTACATCGTAGTTCATAAATAGTTCACAAGTATCTCACATACATCGGAGTTCACATAGTTATTACAAACCAAGTTTAAATAGTGGAAGCAAAGTAGTTTGACATCAACATCACACTTAGTTCAAATACATGCTAGTACCACGGTCATTTCTAGCAAAAGTAGAACAGAGAGGATATCTTAGGAGTACCATTCCCCATGGTTTAGTCCTCATCCATGGCAGGATGAAGGCAGTTCTTACAGTACCCATGATACATCATATCATCTACAACAAGAGGGAATAAACCCCGAGTACGAGAATGTACTCAGCTAGACTTACCCATCATAAACCAGAAATAATATGACACCAAGGGGTATGCAAGGTTTTATCGTTGGAGCTAGCTTGACAACATTTTGCATAAAAGCTTAAGTAACATAACTTAGAGATTTAATATCTTTAACATCAAATTGAATACCTATTCAGTTAAGCACCTCTAGATTAGCACATGTACTAGAGCAATCACTTGATTAAGCTAACAAGCATTAGTAACCATATCTGGTACAATAATTTGAGCATCATCATAACCATCAAGTTCCATCAATTAATGCTACGTTGCCGCTGCTCAGTCAAGTTCTTACTATCCGGGAGAGACGGCGACTCGAATCGATTCCAACTAGCTGAGGAGTTATTCCTAACATAAACCCATACTTCCCCCATCGGGGTCGCGTCGGGTCACCTTTGGTATAATTTAGGTACAGTCGTGGGTCCGAGCAGCACCGCACCCTCAGGGATTATACTAGTCTGCCAGGAAGTTCAGGCCCGGCCTACCCTTGGACTCACGCCACTGGCTCCCCACATATCCTTACTGCCTCTAGTGTGCGCATTTTCACTTATCGGGTCCCAGCCTGAATTGAGCTACTCGGCTTCGCGGTCAGAATGAGTTATACTGCCAGCTAAGTGCTAAGCTTGCGTTCAACATGACATGAGGATGTACAGTGAATCGGTCCTTAACCGACACAGACGGGGATAAATAGGCACCAAGACCTCCATGCCTTGTTGCTTCTCTATCTCAATCCCACCCGGTCTTCTTTTTATTCATCAACACATGGCTATTTCCACGATAGCAATTATAGCCAACCATGACCAGATATCTACCTATATCTCGTAGGTGACAGGAAATCGCTCGACTTCTATCGGACTAAGCATGGCTAAGCATATATTCGATCCTAGACCTACATTGGATTCAAGATATATTGGTTTGGACAAGGAAAATATATACAACAAGTGTTTTCAATCAACTCCTATAACCTAATTCATCAGACATAAAGGACGCAAGTGATATTTGTAAAAACATAGGAGGCTTATAATTCTCCGAGGCTTGCCTTTCAGAAATGAGGAAGGTTGGTGGTTAGGACACTCAGGAAGATCTTCCACGTTGACTCCTTCTTCCGCCTGAACCTCCTGCTCCTGGGCTGCCCGTTGCTCCTCCTGATGCTCGGGTTCGAACTCGAGTAGAGTCACTCCTTTCGGGGAACCTATTGCATGCATATGCACAAATGAGTATCGTGAATGCATAAGAGATGAGGTGATATGATAAATTGTATACGCATGAGCGTTGTTATCCGCAAGATGTATGATAAGTTTAACATTCATTGACTAAGTAGATGTATAACTTTCTTCTAGTTGATCTTTACTGAGTAGGTGCATATCTCTTCTATAGTACAAGAAATATACACTCACCAAGTTCTAGTAACCTAAGGTAAAGTTGTTCATCATCAGTAAGAGGCAATTCCAGAGAATAAGCATTTCTAGAGACCAACTTTCAACAGCTATAACTCTCAAACCATTTAGCCTATTGCCATAAAAATTTGATACATGCAAGATGAGTAAGGTATCTACAACTTTGTCATTGACAAGATTCACAACAAACATTATTTTACCCATGCAATTTACTTAACAACCGAAATTGTCTAAAACCATCACTATAATTGAATTATAGAGCAATTAATATTTCACTGCATACAAGCAATCAAATTTGGGCACAACCAATAGTACCAACAGTTCAAAGACATCATATACACTTTAGAAAACATAATGGTCAAGCCCAAATAAATTATTTAAATGCCTTTATTAATTTATTTGGACACTAAGGTGAAATAAGAAAAATAGATCAAAAGTGCACAGTAAATTTTGAGAAAATTATAGTAGCCTACATATGATCCCAAAAGTCTACTATATAAATTTCATGCCATTTATATAAGTATAGCCATCTCTACAAAAATGACAAGTTGCATTGGCTTCTTTTAGCAAAAATAGTTTAGCCTAGTGAAAAGTGTCAAACAACAGATTTCCTATTTTTTTACATTCATCCTAGTACCAAATCACTGTGTAAAAATTTTCATGATCATTAGTTATGTATTTTTACCCCATTTATTTTCACTAGAAACTAGCAATTATTTAAGATTAAATAGGAAGACCATATTCCAAATAAGCTTATTGTAGGTTTAGTATTTTTCTTAGCTAGATAAAGTCAACACAAGATCAAAAAAATTAGAATCACAATTTTATCACTTTCCTAGCTCAAGTTATGCATTTTACAAGATATAAACTACTTTAAAAGTACTTATCTGGCTTAATTTAATTCTCCCAAAAAATATTCCAAACAGTAGGTTTTATATTTCTATCAAATAGTACAATTCATGATGAATCCAAAAAAAATTGGTTCACTCAATTTGGACACCTCTAACTCCAGATATGAATTTTTGAAACATGTATTCAAATCTATGAAAAAATAAGAAAGTCAAAGAACACACAGACTGACAGATGGGGCCCGCGGTCAACGGGGCCTGCTCGTCAGTGAAACAGAGGCAGGGGACAGAGGTAGATCGGCAATAGCTCACCATCGGCGAGGTCTCCAGTGAAACCCTGCGCACCATCATGTTCCTCACGTCAACCCGCACCCAGGGGTACCCCAGGTTGGGTCGGTGGCACACCGGAGCAAGCTCACCGACGAGCATGGCGGACGGCGGTGGTCGCGTGGTGGCGCGCCGGTCGTCTCTGGCCATGGTAGGCTCTGGCGAGGATGGTCCTACCTCTACGGTGACCTAGCACAACTCTAGAGCAAGATCTGGCCACGGTGAAGTAGTGGGGAAGCCTGACCGCGTGGATGGCGGCATGGCAGCGCCCAGGGCACATGACGAAGCTCCCTGTTTCGGCTAACCGGTGGCAAGAGGTGGGACTCCATCTTTTTAGTAGGAGCTAGCATTCGTGGCTATGCATAAACACCTTTGAGCGGGGGATGGCGAGACCTAGGGGCTGCTGGCCGCGGCGAGCTCGAGCTCGTGGCCATGGCGGGCACGACGGGAGTGGTGGTGCATTCCCGCGTGATAGTGTGGTAGCCTCTACCCTAGCTATAGCCTAAGCAGTAGTGACCTAAGGCAACTATGGACTAGATGATAGGAAGGCAGGCGATGTAGTGGTGCGACCTGGCCACGGTGAGCCGAGAGCGCGGTGGCACTCTAGTGATGTCGCGGCAGCAGAAACGACCGTTGGCCTTTACGTTGGGCTCGAATGGTAGCTCTACTGGTCGAGGTGGTAGAGCAGAGCAATGCAGAGCTAGTGGCATGGGTGATTTAGAAATGGAGCAGTCACGGCTGTGCATGAGGTCGGTGAAGCTCACAGCGGCAACAACGACGACGCTCAGTTTTGCTTGGCGGGCGAGAGAGAAGCAGAGCGAGAAATGGAGGGAGCAGCGATGTCGCTTCACTCTTTACTCCCCTTCTGTCTGACTAGCTAGGCCAATGCTGACATACGGCCACCACGCGGTGCGCGTGGCCTGCGCTGGTCGGCCACGACGCGCGCGGCGAAGGGCCGGTTCAGGCCATCTGACAAGGCAACTTTGCGCCTCCATAACTCCTAAACCATTCATAATTAGCAAAAAAATGTATTAGTGAAAGTTGTAGAGCTATGTGAGATCTCCAACTTTGATTTAGGAACCATCATCTAATTCTCAATGGTTAACCAGTTACAATGCTCCCAAGTGAGGCACATTGAAATTGTAAATGGCTTTAGTACAGCAAATTCTCCAAGTCCAAAAATAGTATTTCTTTACAACATTGGAGCTATTTTGGACTATGTTAGGCACTGAATTAGGTCTAGGCCCAAAAATGAAAGTTGTTACTCTAGTCAAGTACTACAACTTTGCTTAAGGGTGCACTGCCATGTAAATAATTTATGCTATAGTTCAACTTTGGTCAAAGTAGGATTATGAAAATTGGAGTTTCTAGAATAACTATGACTTGGGGGCTGTTTTGGTCCAAGTCATGAATACCAAACTTATTCCATGTACCATCCTAAGTGTGTCTAAGGTGTTTTAGTGATCAACATCAACCACTTGCATGAACAAGCATGACCATAATGCACACACACGTTGCAACATAGAATAACAAAGGGTATGTTTCATATGTTTCATATGAGTGTTTCATATGTTTATGCTCATATATGAATGAATGATGCTTATGCTCATGCAATGCAAGTGTAAAAGTGCAAGCCTAACACCTAGGGTGTTACAAGCCCTCCCCCTTAGAGAAATCTCATCCCGAGATTCGAAAGACCTACCATTTTTATAAAAGGTGGGATAAACCTCACGTAAATAATCTTTTCATTCCCACGTCGCATCTTGCTTGCTATGATTATTCCACATCACTTTGTGAAACTTGATCACACGGTTTCAAGTTACTCTATCCTTGCTATCTATGATTTGCACTGGCTTCTCTTAATAGGCTAGATCCGATTTTAACTTGATATCTCTAACATCCACTCTTTCTTCTAGAACACGTAAGCATTTCTTTAATTGGGATACATGAAAAACGTTGAAGATGGCCCTCATTTCTAGAGGTAACTAGATCTTGTAGGCTACTCTTCCACTTTTCTCAATGATTGGGAATGTACCTACATATCTAGATGCAAGCTTTCTTTTTACCCCAAACCGTTGTATCTTTTTCATTGATGACACTTTTAGGTATACATAATCACATACTTCAAATTCAATGGGTCTTCTTTTCTTTTCCACATAACTCTTCCACCTTGATTGAGCAGCTTCTATATGTTGTTGAATGATATATACCCACTCTTTAGCTTCCTCGATGAAGTCAATACCATAGTATCTCCTTTCTTCGGGTTCAACCCAATTCAAAGGAGTTCTACATTTACGGCCATATAAAGCTTCAAAAGAAGCCATCTTAATACTCTCTTGATAACTATTGTTGTAGGAAAACTCAGCTAAAGGTAACCATTTTTTCCATGAACCTTTTGAAGAGATGACACAAGCTCTCAACATGTCTTCCAATATTTGATTTACACGTTCAGTTTGCCCAGAGGTCTGAGGGTGATAGGCAGAACTTCTGACTAAGTTGGTGCCTAACATCTTGTGCAAATGTTCCCAAAAACAAGCAATGAACTGAGGCCCTTTGTCAGACATAATGGTTCTTGGCACGCCATGTAGACGTACTATGTGGGAGAAATACAACTCAGCATACTCATGCGGTCGATAGTTGGTTCTGACTGGAATGAAATGTGCAGACTTAGTTAGGCGATCCATGATCACCCATATGGAATCAAAATTCTTATGAGTAGGTGTAAGTCCAACAATAAAATCCATGCTAACTTCTTCCCACTTCCAACCTGAAATGGACAGTGGTTGAAGCAGTCCAGTAGGTTTCAAATGAACATCCTTAACTTAGCAACAATTATCATATTTAGCAACATAAGCTACAATTTCTATCTTCATTTTGGTCCACCAAAAATGGGTCTTCAAGTCCTGATACATTTTACTACTACCTGGATGAATGGATAGTTTAGAAGAGTGAGCCTCACCTAAGATCTGGTTTCTAAGTTCCTTATTGTTCGGCACTACTAGTCTATCTTTAAACCATAGGACACCGTTCTCATCTATTCTGAAATGCTTAGCCTCTTGCTCTTTCATCTTTCTTTTGATGTGGAACACACCCGGATCGGTCTTCTAAAGCTCGATGATCTTACTCTCAAGAGAACAACTGATCGTAATATTATGTAGCACAGCAGGATGTAACAAATTGAAGCCATCTTCTAACAGAGAATTGCAATGAGACTTTCTGCTCAAAGCGTCTGCAACCACATTCGCTTTGCCAGGATGATAATGTACTTCTAAATTGTAATCTTTGATCAATTCCAGCCATCTTCTTTGTCTCAAATTCAATTCGGGTTGAGTGAAGATATACTTAAGACTCTTATGATCTGTGTAAATATGACACATATTGCCAAGCAAATAGTGTCTCCAAATCTTCAATGCATGGACGACCGCTGCTAATTCCAAGTCATGAGTTGGGTAATTGACTTCATGCTTCTTCAGCTGATGTGAGGCATAAGCAATGGCTCGGCCTTCCTGCATAAGAACACATCCCCACCCGGTACCTGATGCATCACAAAACACATCAAAAGGTTTCTCGATATCAGGTTATGCCAAAATAGGAGCTAAAGTCAACAAAGTCTATAAAGTGTGAAAAACAGCTTCACACTCTAGAATCCACACAAACTTCTCATCTTTCTGAAGCAATCTTGTCATTAGCTTGGCGATTTTGGAGAAGTCCGGAATGAATCGACAATAGTAACCTGCTAAACTAAGAAAGCTCTGAACTTCGTGAACTAAAGTCGGGGCCTTCCAATCCATAACTCCTTGCACCTTAGAGGGGTCTATGGAGATCCCATTTTCTGATAGCACGTGCCCTAGAAAAGGTACCTTCCGAAGTCAAAACTCATACTTGCTAAACTTAGCATACAACTTATGTTCTCTTAGCCTGGTTAGAACAACTCTCAGGTGCTATACGTGATCCTCCTCATTTTTTGAATAGATCAGAATGTCATCGATGAACACAACCACAAACTTATCCAGCTCAGGCATGAAGACCGAATTCATCAGATATATCAAATATGCAGGAGTATTTGTTAGCCCAAAAGACATGACCAAATACTCATACAGGCATACCTAGTGGAGAAAGCAGTTTTAGGTATGTCTTTCGGCCTGATTTTAATCTGATGCTAACTAGATCTCAAATTGATCTTAGAGAACACCTTAGCCCATGACAACTGATCAAACAAGATATCAATTCAAGGCAAGGGATACTTGTTTTTGACCGTTACGGTATTAAGTGGTCGGTAGTCAACACACATCCACAAGGATTTGTCTTTTTTCTTCACAAATAAGGCAGGACAACCCCATGGAGATGAGCTAGGTCGAATGAGATCTTTCTCTAAAAGCTCTTACGATTGAACCTTAAGCTCGGCTAGCTCATTTGGTGGCATTCTATATGGCCTCCGAGAGATGGGTGTTGTACCCGGCAATAACTCAATTTTAAACTCTACATCCCTGTCGGGTGGCAACCTAGGCAATTCATCTGGAAACTCATCTGGAAACACACATACCACTAGAATATCAAGGAGGGTCATGGTCTGAATAGCACAGGCTAAGTTTTGGAGATCAAAACTTCTAGGAAGTGGCACTAGGAAAGCATCATTACTCTAGGGTTCCCTGAACATGATGGTTCTAGTCGAAGTGTTAATGAGAACTCCATAGCCACTCATCCATTTCATACCCAAGATTACATCTATCCCCAACCCTGGCAATACTACAGGATCTGAGGTATACTCTCGGTTGCTTATTGAGATATGCACATCTCTGACTATCTGGTTGGTAGAGATATTATTTTCGGCTACGCTTATGCAATAACCACCCTTATCTACAGTAACTACCCTTTGATCATGCTTGGATACAAATGTTTGACTCATGAATGAATGTGAAGCTCTAGAATCAAATAAAACAACTGTGGGGTGTTGGTTCACAAGAAATGTACCTACAGTAACAACTTGATCTGAAGGGATCTCTTCTAGGGTGGTATAGTGCATGTGTCCCTGACGTGCATTTGGATTACCCTACTTTTGGTTGTTGTTCTTCTTGGGATAGGGACAATTTCTTTCCCAATGGCCAGTCTTGTTGCATTTCTAGCATGGCATGTTGCTAGGTGGAACACTGGAGCTTCCTTGTCCTTTGCTACCCTTTGGTAGGGCAATAGAAAAGGCCTTGCGATACACTTTCTAGGTCTGACTGGTCTGTACCTTCTTCTGAGGTGGTCTATACTTTGGAGCAGGTGGGGGAACTGAGGTCTCGCAGCAATAGGAGCTTTTGATTGAGATGCACCTGCTTCATAAGCTCTCTTACGACTCTTAGATGTTGAATAGATGTTGTTCTGATTCTCCTGAGTTAAAGCATCACTAACAAACTCATTGAAAGTGGTACGGTTGCTGTTAGCTAGAGTCTTCATCAGCTTTAGACTAAGCCCTCTCTTGAAACTAGCAATCTTCTTTGCATCAGTGTCAACAAAATATGTGGTATACCTTGACAGATTTGTTAAAGGCATACAGATACTCAGTTAGGCTCTTGGTACCTTGTGTCAGCCTCATAAATTTTGTATGCTTCATGCTCATAAGACCCGGGGGAATATAATGTCCCCTAAATGCTGTCTTAAACTGGTTCCAGGTAATTTGAGCATCCCCAGGCAAAGTGGATCGATGATGACTCCACTAAATGCCTATAGCCCCTTGCAGTTGGTGTGATGCGTATTATGCCTTCAGGTGCTCTATGACCCTTAAGAGATGGAATTTCTGTTCAATTGTATTCAGCCATTCATCTGCCTACAATGGCTCCTCTGCTTCCTTAAAGATATGAGGCTTGGTATTAAGAAAGTTCTTAAAATTGCTAAACTAGTTAGGTTCAGGTTCTTGGCGTTGGTCCCTTCCTCGTCCATGGCTAGCACTCTGCGCAAAACCGTGCAACACTTCTCCCATGGAATGTTGGGTTTCCATGAGATGGGCCATCATCTCCGCTGGCATCGGATGCGGTGGTGGTGGGAGGTCCTCATTGTTATTGCCACGGGAACCACTACCACCCGCATCATCTCCACCAGTGCCCCTACGGGTGCGCGTCATCTGCAGAATTGCAACCACAAGTAATTATTGATAATGTTAGAAAAATTGTAGAGGAATTATATAATTATGCCAAACTGAATTTACTGGAGAGAATTTACATTTATACAATAAAATAGAGGCATAATAATTCATTTCCACAACACAACATAACCAATTATATTACTTAGCGATCACGCAATGCATTCTCGTGCATGCCAAATACTTGCCAGCACACAAACTGGATATTTATGAAGGTTCAACAACGACATAGATTAAACATGCAAGGTTCCGAGATTACATCAAAGGAGTACATCATGAGATCGAAACCTAAATTATGAGTTCATTACATAAAGGATCGAAGATTGAGAGCTAGCGCATCTAGCTAGATACTATAGCTAAGCTACTCCTCGAGGTGGTCGCTGTCGATGTCAGACACATCATCACCGTGGTCATCCTCAAAAGGCTCGACCTCTTCCTTAGGCTTAGTCTTGGCGCCCACCTCCATGCCATCGTCCTCAGCAATCAACACATTGGGATCTTCTTCCATCACCGGAGCTGGAGGAAGAATTGGGTTCACCATGTTGTTGAGACAATGAACATCCAGCTGAAGCTCCTCAATCTAGCATATGAGTTCCTACTCTCTGTGATCAAACTCTATTGCCTGCCTAGTAGCCTAAAACATAGTCTGGATTCTAGCTGCCTCCCTAGCCTCAGCAAGGCGAATGACCTCATCCCCCTCAGCACGGATGTCCTGTATCTCTGCTCTAGCTATATCTCTTTCTACAACAGCATTTACCAACTGAACCCAGCGAGCTTCCAAAGCTATAATAGCATTATCGATTTCCCACTGAGCCTCTCTAGCTGCCCTTCGATGCCTGCGCACATGCCCTCGTAGCTGGCGTTGCGCGGCCTATGCTCGCTGGAGCTCTAGCATGCAGCTGACGTAGATGTCTTGGCGGGAGTAGAACATCTTTAGGATGGTGAACATAGCACTCATAGCAACACTAGAACTCTCTGCTCGCTCATCAGGGTCTCTCACCAGTGCATTGCTTCCTGGCTGCATCTAAGCGGTCACCATTGGATCTACCCGGGGAAAGGTTCCAGCTGGACCGTTGATGAGCTCATCACCAAACTCCTGACAAATCTCACTCAGTGCCTCCAAAGCTACCACTTGGGCACCTTCCCAAGGAGACTACTCATCTAACTCAATACTCCAACCTTGCCACTATGGATTGTCTGCACTGGCTAAAATGGTCACCCACACATCATACCACGGCTACCCCTCAGCTGCCACTTCCCTCCAGAAGTAGCAGGGTGGCTCAGCATACCCAACTGAGTTTAGCACCCTCCATAGCAAGGTAGGAGTGCCAAACACAGCTAGGAATGTGTCACTGTGAGGCAGGGCTCCTGGTGTTGCCATTTGTAGCAAAGTGTGCAACTCTTGTGAGAGGATATCATACGTGAGAAGAAATTTAATGAATGGGGTAAGCAATTATAAGTAAGGGAGGAATGCAAAAATGTAAATGCATGAGTGAACATGATGCATGCACGTTCTGTACGTCCTCACGAATATTAGGAAAATTTTAAAATTCTAATGACATACACAGTGGCACACATACGTTCTCTCAATATACATAACTAATCGGGCTACATGTTTCATTGTTAGTGTACCTGCCCAAGAATTTTATTTCAGCCTAACCCACAATCATATATGCCAAAAATGTAAATTTGGGCTCTAGGTTGCAACTAAATACTTCCATATATATATACCCATACATATACTTCTATATCAAAGCTACCCAAAAGTAAATATGTGCCATACATACATATAAATATGCTTCTACAGCCGTATCAAAGCTAACACATAATTAAATACCTTAGTATATATATGACACATATATATACCACAGTACCAAAGCTACCTCTCTCCTTAGACCACACGCTGACCCTTGCAGTCTTGCCACTCTTACATTGGGAGTAGAATTAATTGATCCATACATTACCACTCAAGTGAATGGCATCCATACAATAGCACGTCGTATGGACGACGAAAGTAAAAACCCCCCAAGTTAGTACTTATTTAGCCACCTGATAGTCCTTAACTGGGCATAAATGATATGACCACTGGCATACTCTAAATTTAAAATTTAGATTTTTAACACACCTATATATATAGCTATAAGTTGTCAAACTGATTTTATAAAACAAAACCTTTGTTTTAAATAACTATATGACAAGTTTAGTGTTGAACCTTGCTCCGATACCAGCTGTAACAGAACCGTTCAATTTATAAGAGCACAAGTACAATAGCAATCACCGAAGCAATCAAACTATCATACTTAAGCCCATATAAACCTGGTAGTATGATGAAATCATGAAGGATCTCAAACAAACCAATATACAAACCAAGATCGTATATGATTCAACATAAGCAGTCACATGTTATATCACAGTTCATAAATAGCTCACAAGTATCTCACATACATCGGAGTTCACATGGTTATTACAAACCAAGTTTAAATAGCGGAAGCAAAGTAGTTTGACATCAACATCACACTTAGTTTAAATACATGCTAGTACCACAGTCATTTCCAGCAAAAGCAAAACAGAGAGGATATCTTAGGAGTACCATGCCCCATGGTTTAGTCCTCATCCACGGCAGGATGAAAGCAGTTCTTACAGTACCCATGATACATCTTATCATCTACAACAAGAGGGAATAAACCCTGAGTATGAGAATGTACTCAGCTAGACTTACCCGTCATAAACCAGAAATTATACAACACCAAGGAGTATGCAAGGCTTTATCGTTGGAGCTAGCTTGACAACATTTTGAATAAAAGCTTAAGTTACATAACTTGGAGATTTAATATCTTTAACATCAAATTGAATACCTATTCAATTAAGCACCTCTCGATTAGCACCTGTACTAGAGCAATCACTTGATTAAGCTAACAAGCATTAGTTACCATATCCGGTATAATAATTTGAGCATCATCATAACCATCAAGTTTCATCAATTAATGCTACGTTGCCGCTGCTCAGTCAAGTTCTTATTATCCGGGAGAGACGACGACTCGAATTGATTCCAACCAGCTAGGGAGTTATTCCTAACACAAACCCATACTTCCCTCGTCGGGGTCACGTTGGGTCACCTTTGGTACAATTTAGGTACAATCACGGGTCTGAGCAGCTCCACACCTTTAGGGATTCTACCAGTCTGCTAGGAAGTTTAGGCATGTCCTGCCCTTGGACTCATGCCACTGGCTCCTTGCACATCCTTACTACCTCCAGTGTGCGCACTTTCACTTACCAGGTCTCGGCCTGAATTGAACTACTCGGCTTCGCGGTCGAAACGAGTTATCTGGGCAGTTAAGTGCTAGGCATGCGTTCAACATGACATGAGGACGTACAGTGAATCAGTCCTTAACCGACATAGACGGGGATAAATAGGCACTAAGACCTCCATGCCTTGTTGTTTATCTATCTCAATCCTGCCCGGTCTCCTTTTTGTTCATCAACATATGGTTATTTTCCACGATAGCAATTATAACCAACCATAACCAGATATCTACCTATATCTTGTAAGTGATAGGAAATCACCCGACTTCTACCGGACTAAGCATGGCTAAGCATATATTCGATCCTGGACCTACATAGGATTCAAGATATATTGGTCTGGACAAGGAAAATATATGTAGCAAGTGTTTCCAATCAACCCTTATAACCTAATGCATCAGACATAAAGGACGCAAGTGATATTTGTAAAAACATAAGAGGTTTATAATGCTCCGGGGCTTGCCTTTCAGAAATGAGGAAGGTTGGTAGTCAAGACACTCAGGAAGATCTTCCACCTTGACTCCTCCTTCTGCCTAAACCTCCTGCTCCTGGGCTGCCTGTTGCTCCTCCTAATGCTCGGGTTCGAACTTGAGTAGAGTCACTCCTTCTGGGGAACCTATTACATGCATATGCATAAATGAGTATCATGAATGCATAAGAGATGAGATGATATGATAAATTGTATACGCATGAGCATGGTTATCCACAAGATGTATGATAAGTTTAACATTCGTTGACCAAGTAGATGTATAACTTTCTTCTAGTTGATCTTTACTGAGTAGGTGCATATATCTTCTATAGTACAAGAAACATACACTCACCAAGTTCTAGTAACCTAAGATAAAGTTGTTCATCATCAGTAAGAGGCATAGAACTTGCAGCTAACATTTAATCTCAATTAGCCTAAGCATCTACACAAGCATCACATAAGACAAACAATTACAATTGACTTAGTCATTTCCTGCTGTAAACAGCAGCTACTTATTTCGGCCATATCTAGAGTTCTACTCAACCAAATACTATGATCTTGGACTTTCTGGAAAGCTTATAAAACTGCCTATAACTTTATTACAATCATCTCAAGATTATTCAATGGATATCAAGGTCAAAGAAGCAATTTCTCAAATCTATCCAGAAATTCCATAGAACAAGCATTTGTGGAGACCAACTTCCAACAGCTATAACTCTCAAACCATTTATCCTATTTCCATGAAAATTTGACACAAGCAAGAGGCAGGGGACAGAGGTTGACCGGCCATAGCTCGCTGTCGGTGAGGTCTCTGGTGAAACACCGGGCACCATCATGTTCCTCACGTCAACCCGCACCCAGGGGTACCCTAGGTTGGGTCGGTGGCTCACCGGAGCAAGCTCACCGATGAGCATGGCGGATGGCGGTGGTCGTGCGGTGGCGCGCCAGCCGTCTCTGACCATGGTAGGCTTCGACAAAGATGGTCCTACCTCTATGGTGACCTAGCATAGCTCTAGAGCAAGATCTGGCCACGGTGAAGCAGTGGAGAAGCCTGACCGCGTGCATGGCGACGCCCAGCGCACACGGCGAAGCTCTCCGTTTCGGCTAACCAACAGCGAGAGGTGGGTCTCCATCTTCGTGGTAGGAGCTATCATTCATGGCTATGCATAAACAACTTTGAGCGGGGGATGGCGTGACCTAGGTGCTGCTGGCCACGGTGAGCTCGAGCTCACAGCCATGGCGGGCACGGCAGGAGCGGCGGTGCATTCCTACGTGATGGTGCGGTAGCATCTACCCTAGCTATGGCCTGAGCAGTAGTGACCTAAGGAAACTATGGATAGGATGATAGGAAGGTGGGTGATGCAGTGGAGCGGCCTGGCCACGGCTAGCCGAGAGCACGGCGGTGCTCCAGTGATGTCATGGCGGCGGAAACAGCCGTAGGCCTTTACCTTGGGCTCGAACGGTAGCTCTACTGGGTCAAGGTGGTAGAGCGGAGCAAGGCGGAGCTATTGGCATGGGCTATTTGAAATTGGAGCGATGACGGCTATGCGCAAGCTCGACGAAGCTCACAGCGGCGACGGCAACAACGCTCGATTTCGCTTGGCGGTCGAGAGAGAAGCAGAGCGAGGGCAAGAGAGCGAGAAATGGAGGGAGCAGTGGCGTTGCCTCACTCTTCACTCCCCTTTGGCCCGACCAGCCGGGCCATCACTAGCGTATGGCCGCCACGCGACGCGCGCGACCTGCGCTAATCGGCCACGACGCGTGTGGCGAAGGGCCGGTTTAGGCTGTCTGACGAGCCAACTTTGCGCCTCCATAACTCCTAAACCGTGCGTAATTAGCAAAAACTGTATTAGTGAAAGTTGTAGAGCTATGTGAGATCTCCAACTTTGATTTAGGAACCATCATCTAATTCTCAATGGTTAGCTAGTTACAATGCTCCCAAGTGAGGCACATTGAAACTATAAATGGCTTTAGGACAACAAATTCTCCAAGTCCAAAAAAATATTTCTTTGCTACATTGGAGCTGTTTTGGACTATGTTAGGCACTGAATTAGGTCTTGGCCCAAAAATGAAAGTTTTTACTCTAATTAAGTACTACAACTTTGCTTAAGGGTGCACTATCATGCAAGCACTCTATGCTATAGTTCAACTTTGGTCAAAGTAGGATCATAAAAATTAGAGTTTCTAGAATAACTATGACTTGGGGGCTGTTTTGGTCCAAGTCATGAATACCAAACTTCTTCCATGTACCATCCTAAGTGTGTCTAAGGTGTTTTAGTGATCAACATCAACCACTTGCATTAACAATCATGACCATAAAGCATACACACGTTGCAACATAGAATAACAAAGGGTATGTTTCATATGTTTCATATGAGTGTTTCATATGTTTATTCTCATATATGAATGAATGATGCTTATGCTCATGCAATGTAAGTGCAAAAGTGCAAGCCTAACACCTAGGGTGTTACAGCGGCGATCGTGAAGACGAAGGTGGCCTTCACAGGCATAGTTAGGTTTTCTAGGTGGTGTCAAGCGTTCGTAGTCCATCGCTCGTGTGCTCCGGTAGGCCAAATTGTAAAGAAGATCTTTCGTATGTGGAGTTTGTTAATGGTCTTTATTTCTATTCACTCACGCCATTACGTGGCTTTCGCTGTTTTGGATTATTTTTACTTTAGCCTAAAGCAATCGGGCCTATGGCTTTGGTTCGTTGATTGATCGCTTCACTTTGGGCAAGAGCTGGGTACGAGCCGCGCACCAAGCTATACCTCTTATAATGCCGCATGATGTGGGAGGTGAGAGTGTGTGTCGGTGGGGCCCCTATGTAAGCTCCCTACATGGGCCACGATATCATGGCCGCCTTTACTGAGTGGGTCGTGACATGAAATGTCTCCGAGACGAAATGCGTGGGCCTTCTGTTCCTAGCTTCATCCGGCACTATGTGCTGACTGGTTGGGTTTGTCATCGTGTCTACATGCATATATGAACGTGTTCAAATAATGAAGAGAAGGACATGATTGATATCACCGGTGCTTGTTTAGGGAGCAGGCGCTTGCCCCGCGGTTGCTGCTCGCGTTGAGGAGAGCTCCCGAGCGCTCGCTTGTAGAGAATCCATCACGGTTCCTGAGCCGCGAGCTGGCGAGGGCGCTTCTCGGCTGCTTGAGGCGGTCGTGGCTAGCGTGGGTCGTCCTCTTGGGCTGCCTCGGGCTTGCCTTTGCCATTTTGACGCCTTTGGTGGGCTCGCGATCTTCCTAGGATATCTTCTCCGTGTGTCGTCTATCATCGCTCTTGGTCAGGGTGACCTATGTGTCCTGGTGCCTGGGTTCTTTTGGTGCTATGATGCTTTTGTCGCCATGTCTTCGCCTCTGATTGTGACTGCCGCTTTCCGCGGAGGACCGTTGTGTCTTGTCGCTGCGGAGGTTGGCTTCGATTGTAGCGCGGTTTGATCCGCTGATAGCGGCACGCGGTGTGCTCATGGAGCTCACCTCCTCAGAGGCACGTGGCTCTATGCAACATGTGATGGCCCATAGGGATGAGTGGCGCAGTCTGCCCGCTGTGCAAGATTGGATCCTGACTCCGGGTTTGACCCTTCGTGGAGTGGTGTCGGCTAGCGACTCGGTTAGTGTCGATGATGCTGCGGGGTGATGGATGATTTTGTTGCTCGTGCACACCCTGGCTCGTATCGTTCCATAGGTGGAGCCATTGTCTAGGCTGCGTTTCTACTATAGGGTCCAATTCCACCACGTGGCAGGTCCGATCGGGTATGAGCCGGTGACAGGTGTTGTTTCGCTAGTTCGGGCGATCTCACAATTCCCTAAGAGGACATGGCCATCACGGACCATTCCCCAGGTGAGGTCACCATGAGCCACGGCCGTCTGGCTCCCTAGGTGGAAGTCTCAACCATAGCTGGTGATGAGAGAGGGCCCTGGGACCCCTACGTAGGTAAACTCTAGGATGCAGCCCCCATAGGTAGTTCCAAGAGTGCGCCTACCATAGGCCACGGGACCCAGATTCCCAAGATGGAGGTCTGGGCCATGGCCAAGGGTGGACATGGGCATCGGCCCTTTGGTGTGGTTAACCGCGTGGTTCCCCAGAAGGATGTGGCCAGTCATGACCATTCCTCGGGCGAGTTCGTTGTGAGCCATGGTCCTTCAGTTTCTCAGAGGGGAAACTTGGCCATGGCTTGCAATGAGCGAGGGTACTGGCCCCTCTGAGTCAGTGATCTTCGATATGCAGCCCCAATGGTAGTTCTGGGAGTGTGTCCACCGCAGGCCACGAAACTCAGATTTCCAAGGTAGAGGTTTGGACTGTGACTGATGGCGGGCGCGGGCGCTGGCCCATCGATGTTGATGAACCCATAGTTTTCATGGTGGATGTGACCGCCGTGGGCCATTCCACCAGCGAGTCCACCGGCGGTGCGAGGAGCCATCGCTTCCTTCCTCAATAATCGAGAGTGCACGATTGTCCCCTACCTGGCGCGCCAACTGTCGGTGTTTCATAAACCGGACTAGTAAATTTATACGATTGCCGCACTGCTCTAGGAAGATGATGGTAGCATCCAATAGACATGAGGATTTATATTTGTTCAGGCCGGAGACCTATGTCCAGCCTCAGAGAAGATCGAGTGCGTGTTCCTCGCTTGAATGCTCTGAAGTTCTTACAATAGAGGGTGCAAGAATGGTGAAAGAGGTGGTAGAACCTATGCTACATGAGGGGCAGCCTGAAGAGAAGCACCAAGAGCCCTACTGCTATAGGGAGCCCTACTGCTATAGATGGAAGCCATGGCTGCCCTTATATAGAGTTCAGGGCCAGGGCTCATTACAAAGAGGAGGTTTCCCCGACCGAAGGGTCGAGAGCCTGAGGGAGATCCTAGCTAACTTGGCTTGCAAGCTACGCCATCTTCTGATGCTCGCCTGGGCACGGCTATCATCATGGTCTTGTGGCCACGTCGTGGCAGGGTCTGACGTGGTGCTACTATGCTGGCCGTGGCAGCACTGTAGCCACGGTGATGGTTCATTAGTTGTCCTATGCAACGCGGCATCTGTCATGGTCTTCGCCATCGTCTCCAGGTTTCTTGGGGCATCATACTCGTAGTAGGTAGCTGCCCTGGGTTGTTGTTCACCTGGTCGCTTTGTGGGGCTGAGAGCCATGACCCTGATCGTTCGGGTCGGGGCACTTCGCCAGCCAGGGAGGTCTTTAGGTCGAGACCCTTGCCATGGATCCCATCCCATAGTGGGTGGAATCATGTGCACGTCTTGTCGGTATGTATTCGGACAGTGAGTTTCGTACCCATTGCCACCGCTGTGCGGTGTTGTCTCGTTGATGCGGTATGATGCTGGGTTAGTGTCTGACCGGACCGAGGTGATTGCTGTCATATCAGTCCTTGCGGGGTCAGCGCGGCGTGATCGCCGTCGTCAGAACGGGCACGTCGTGTGGGGCTCGACCTCTCCCTGTCTCTCCCAAGGGTCATGATAGGGAAGAGGTCGCATATTTGAGCATCAAGCGGCTAGTGCTAGAGGAAGGGATCATGATCACCCCCGACCTTAGCCCCTGGCCTGCTCTACTCTGCTTTTGTTGGGCTTTGGTCATTCGGGCCTTATCTAGCGGCTGGGTTGTGGACCATGCGGCTCACTAACTAATCGGTGCCCTAAGACACCTCGGGGTTATGACCCCGACAGTAGCCCCCGAGCGTTTTCATGATCATGAAGTGATCAGGAGAGTGCTGATACGTGTGTGTGTGTGTGTTAGAGCATGGGTCGGTGGTCATGACCTGCCCGAGATTCGTCGCTCGACCCCTTGCGGGCTTGGTGCATTCAGTGCATTAGGTGGCCATTTGTGCCTCATCCTGTTATGATGCCATGTCGACGCGGTATTCACTCACCGAGCCCTACCATGTCAGTGTGCCGTGTTTTGGAGTTCGTGACCTAGGCTGAGCCGAGTGATCTCGTTGACCCTGTTGCGGCTCCGCCTTTAGGAAGATCTCGATTTTCCCAACCTCTCGCGGACGTCTAGTGTGGGCTGGGACCTCCCTAGGCTCGCCGCGTGGTGAGGGGGTCCCAGGCTGCTCGGTCTTCCCCGGTCTTTATAAAAGGCTCTTTTTCTGCTTTAACCACCCCTGACTTCTTTGGGAGATTGAGTTTCAAAGAGGGGAAGGTTTTGGAGAGGACCGTGAGGTTCTTGAGCATGCGACCCGCTGGGGATTGTTTGCGGTGGCCAGAGGTGGCCATCATCCGTTCTGGCAATCGATGCTAAAAGGGATCTTGCGGGCGGAGGAGTGAAGGAGGGTTTCTCGAGCCATGGTGATGGTTCGTCAGCTGTCCTGTGCAACACAGCATCTGTCATGGTCTTTGCCGTCGTCTCTAGGTTTCCCGAGGCGTCGTACTAGAAGTAGGTAGCCGCCCTAGGTCGTTGTACACCTAGTCGCTTCATGGGGCTGAGAGGCACAACCCTGATCATTGGGGTCAGGGCACTCTGCCAGTCGAGGAGGTCTTTAGGTCGAGACCCTTGCCATGGATCCCATTCCGTAGTGGGTGGGATTGTATGCGCGTCCTGTCGGTCTGTATTCGGACAGTGGGTTTTGTACCCATTGCCACCGCTGTGCGGTGTTGTCTCGTTAGTGCGGTATGATGCTGGGTTGGCGTCTAATCGGACCGAGGTGATTGCTGTCATATCGGTCCTTGCGGGGTCAGCACGGTGTGCTCACCTTTGTTAGAACGGGCACGTCACACGGGGCTCGACCTCTCCCTATCTCTCCTAGGGGTCATGACGAGGAAGAGGTCGCATATTTGAGCATTGCGCGGCTAATGCTAGAGGAAGGGATCATGAGCGCTCCTAGCCTTAGCGCCTGGCCTGCTCTGCTCTGCTTTTGCTGGGCTTCGGTCGTTCGGGCCTTTGCTAGCTACTGGGTTGTAGACCATGCGGCTCGCTAACTAATTGGTGCCCTGAGACACCCCAGGGTTATGACCCTGACAAATAGTGAACAAGCTTGCATAGGCACTACATCAAGATCAGCATAACCATGGTACAAACCGATGGAAAAATGCTCTCATGCTGAATGTGTTACCTTTTCCATACCACTGTTGTTGAACCATTGAAGATCGTATGGATGTTGATGAGCACATGTTGTCAACCCTAGGTTTTTTACCAGATCTGAACTAACCAAATTATTGCTGCTCCCACCTCAATTGTAGCATGAACACAACAATCTTGGCGAGGAGAAACATCTAGAACAAACTATGGCATTGCACTCAACACACGCTAGACAATAATCGATTGGTAGGTTGCAGAGCATGCAGCGATATCAATTGCTTCTTCTGTGCTATCCTTAGTTTTAGTACCTCAATCATGGTTAGCGGCAAACACATATTCATCTTCTTCATCTCTAGCACTAACATACCCACCATCATCATTAGCAATATAAGCAAGCTTGTTGGGGCAATCCCTCATGATGTATGTGACCCATGCCCTTGCATCAGTGGCAGACAATTTGTGCAGATTGGTGTCAAAGGTGAGTTCTTTCTCATTGCTGCTAGTGCTGGTGCCAGCAAATTAGACAATTTGCTCACTTCGATTGGTCTTGAAGGTGTGGACGATGTTGTGGAGGTAGCCTTTGTCATCCTTATACTTTCCTTTGAGCTGAATTTAAGAGCAAGATGATATGGTAAGGAAATTTGGTCCAATCTTTATAATCAAGAAGATCCTATATATCATGATGCAAACCACCAAAAAAATCTAAAGCGCTTATGTAAATCATATACATGTATGTTACGACGTGCTAAACCAATAATGATTTCCTAATAATATTCCTCAACACTTTTACTACCCTGAGTTAAATGTTATAGTTTTAATTGCAGGTTACGCCGATAATATGGAGGAACAAATTTTGAGGTATATTGATGGCATTATTATCATTGCAAATATCATTCCACCGGAAAAGAGCAAAACCAATAAACTCATTAGTAGCAAGCCTAACTCTATGTTCTTTAGGTACTAGATGAGAATTAAATTTCTGTTTAACAACAAGCTCCCAATCAAAATATGCCTTAGGATCAGTAGAACCAGCAAGGAAGCATTTTAAACTTGGTGTTAGTGAAAGGGTCATTATTACCACGGTAGTTATTACCTCTCATACCATGACTGTTATGATGTAATCTATCATGCAACCATGCGTTGCACCAAGCATGACGTGCATTGACATCCTCATTGCCATTCCCATCTCGTCCTGATCTTTCATGTCATCATCAACCATGTCATCTCCATGTCGATGTTGTTTAGGTTGTTGTTGCTCAACATCTTCAAGTGCCCAAAGTCACTGAAAACAAGCTCTCTGGACTGAAGCTCTGGTGAGCACTTCAGCGCTTACACCGGACTTCTCCAGTGAGGGCTTTTGTGTTTACCATGCTTGGAGTCTCTCTTCGGTGGGCACTCTGGTGATCCCACCGGAGAGCTCCAGTGAGTGGAAAACCACCCCATCAGCAGCTTCTTTCACACGTCTCGCAAGCGTAACTCCAACTTTGTTCAAACAAGAACGCAAACATTGAAGCACTGAGTTAGTATTTTTCCAAGGATTTTCAAAATATTTTCACTTGCAATTCATCGTGTCACTAGGTCTAATGCATATGCAATGATTGTCACCACCTAGTGGCACTAGATAATTGCAATTGTTTTAGAGGTTCCTCTTAATAGTACATATATCTATGTTAAACCCGATTGTGCACTTTATTGCACCTTGGCCAGTAAAAATAAAGCCCTATTGATATACCTTTGCCTTCGGGCTTGCTCCTAGTTCCATCTCCTTCTCTTCTCCATGGTTGAGCACTTTCTTCATGTGGCCATGATC
Organism: Miscanthus floridulus; assembly: GCF_019320115.1. Classification (NCBI taxonomy): domain Eukaryota; kingdom Viridiplantae; phylum Streptophyta; class Magnoliopsida; order Poales; family Poaceae; genus Miscanthus; species Miscanthus floridulus. The sequence continues at coordinate 90,403,109 of NC_089589.1, forward strand.
TACCTCCACCAAATCCTTAGCCTTGCTCAACTCCATGTGTGGACCTAGCTCAATCACCTCAACTGAATGCATTAGTCCAGTAGTTGTCACAAAAGTACCAAAACCAAACTAGAGCCTTCAAGCCGCACCGACAACACTCAGTTTAAAAGCTATGTTATAAAGGGACACTAACTCATTTCTTTCTACCATATATATATGGTTTCTATCTAGGACGCGGCAGACGCCTTTCCGTCTCGCAAGCCATGTCCTCTCTGTCTCGCAAGTCACCGCCACCACGCAACTCCACATCGCTGCCGCACCTAGGGGCCCTCTCCTTCTCCCTCTCCGGCACGTTTGCTGGGGATAAGAAGGGGATCTCTTTAACTTTCCGCAGTTTTTTTCAATTGCTTAGGTTTTGATCCAAATAAATCTTTTGGTGAAATCATATGATTTTCGGTCGGGTTCGGTGATTGTCACAACGAGATCGCCGTTGTAGGCGCTGATTTCATTGGCAGACGGCCAATTTATGGCCTTTATCTGCAAGGGGAGGGGTGCTTCTGGGAGCCCCCTACAAGGACAGCGACTGTAGGTCAACGATCTCATCTCGCGAAGAAGAATTCAAGGTCTTGAGGTGATGATTTTGCAGCCTATGTCGTACCTGATGATGCAACTGTCAATATTTCTTTCAACGATTTAGATGCGTTTTAGACAAGTTCCGAAGCGTTGGATCTTGCGGTGTGTCCAATATTTTGGGGTTAGTCGTTGGATTTGGCATAAGGACTGCACTTCGGCTCCGGCGTTCGAGAGAAACCATTGGGGAAAAAGACGATAGAATAATCTGGATAGAATATTATGTATTTTTTTATTTCATATTTTTTTCATGTGTAATTTGGGATATTCTGTGCCAAGATTTAATATAAGTCATCTTCCCTTCATAAAAAAAACTCATTCTTTCTACTCTTTTTATTCTAAATTATAAGACATTTTGGTTTGTTTAGATACGGAGCTTACATAATAAAAACGATCTATCTAAGAAACTAAAACCTTATAATTTTGAATGGAGAGAGTTCATGCTCGGTCAATACTGCCGCACTTGTCTGAAGAACCAGTGAGTTCAAACACTGAAATTTAAAACCTGCTGCTAATAACTAAATCGGCATGTTTTTCCTCAACAAAACCCACTATGCGAATGAACGATGTACAGAGAAAAGGACGACTAAGACTGAGGGATAATCTGCAGTATGCATAGCAATTGCAAGAACGCTGTTCTTCAATCCAGCACCATCATCAAGAGATATATGGAAAAAAAAAAGCACACAAGGAGACGTGTTATTAAAGGGTGAACAACAACAGAAGAAAAAAAGCAGTTTCAGAAAGAAGAGGGCGAAACATGAACAGTGCTTGCCCACCTAAAATCCTCACGCCCGCATCTTCAGCCACAACCCACAAGCGCGCGATATCCACCCATCTACCCACCACCTTTTCTCGCTCGAAGAAACCATGTCAATGGCGGCAGCCGCCGCCGCCGCGGCATCATCCACGCTGCTGCGGGCAAGCAATCTCTCTGTCGCGCGCTCCGTACCAGTCACCGCCGGTCAGCAGCTCGTCCCAGGTGGCGTTGCCTGCTGCATCCGCACCGTGAGTGGGCGGAGAGCAGCGGTCGCGCGCGCGGCAGCGGCAGGCGATGGGGGCGCGACGGCGGGTGCCCTTCCGGCGGCGCTGTTGTTCGATTGCGACGGTGTGCTTGTGGACACCGAGAAGGATGGCCACCGCATCTCCTTCAACGAAACCTTCGCCGAGGTCCGGTTCCTTCCATCGATACTCCCGTTAATTCATCTCCATTTTCCTGATGCGGCTGCACCTCCGACGTTGATCTTTTCTGTGGTTCGTATGCTCCTAGTTATTTAAACCGATGGCTCACGGACCATTCTTTGTTTTCTTCTGACAAATTTGTCCTGCAGCGCAGTTGACCACTAATGACTGATTGAGACCATGACTTTGGAATAATGTGCATCTGATGAAATTTTGAAATAATGGTATACTTATATTCGTATAATATGGGACCTGGGTCCATGTTCTTTCAACAATGCAGGGTTCGGGTTAATTAGTCTTACCTGCAACGTTTGGAAGCTGACAATCGCATTAATGCTGAGAAGCAAATTTTGTTTTAACTAAAAATAGGAGGGCTTTTTTATCGCAAAGAAGTTTTTTCCCTTAATAAAAAAGAGGGGTTTCCCTTACCGACTAAAATTTTTATATGATGAAAAAGGGACAACTAGAGATTTATATTACAAACATAAGAAGAAACAGAGAAAAACCAGAAAAGATGAACAAAACCCCCAGTTTCAGTTAACGGGAAATATTTTTTTTTTCTTGTACCGAAGGAGATGAGGCAAAGATTAAAGCCATCTCTGCCTTTTAGTTTTGCCACTGGGCACTTGCAGCAACCACAAAATTTAAGCCTTATATGGGTTCATGGGCTAGCTCACTTGCATCCCTAATGAGAGATATGCTTGGCTTATCGAGGACATTTTATAGCAAATTGCCCTTTGCCTAAGCGGTTTGTGCATTTAAGAAATGCATTACATGGAGGTACCCCTTTCCTTTATGTATTTTCTTCACGCACTTGCATTGGGCCATATTAGATAATGCATAGTTGGAGTTTTCAGTTAAAAAAATCATCATTTCGCACAAGTCATTGAGACGTAGTGGTTAATTAAAATGGTGAATGGCATAAATAAGCAGCAATTGTTTGCACTTTCATGGGCCTGCTTGGATGGATGTATCCTGCATCAAAACTTAAACATGGATATGATCAAAAGGCTTATATTGACTGATAATGTGGACTAGTGAGAAGGCTTAGTCTGTACTCAATATTAAAGGATAAAGGACACTAATGCACGTTCTTGTGGATCATTGATTAAATCTAAGAGATGCCATGGCATTACAAGAATTAAATTTAAGAGATGCCATTAAAGAACTAAATCTACCGATTCTTGTTCTTTCAAAGTGTGTGTGATCAAGTTTGCTGATATTTACAGAGGGAATTAGGTGTGAGCTGGGATGTTGAACTGTATGGAGAATTGCTCAAGATAGGTGGTGGAAAGGAAAGGTTAGTCTTTTATTTACTCATCTCATATTATCATTTAGCTTTTCAAATTATCTTAGTGTCCACGAGAAACATTTACATTAAATGTGACACTAAGAAATTAAGGGGATAGCACTTTACTTTGGTTTTTAACATTTCTTCGCATCTATTTTATCACATATAAGAAGCATGATCTAGTAAGATGACAGAACTCTACAATAACTACTTGTAAATTTGAATGGAAAAATCATAAACATAAACTCTCTGCACGAGACACATATCCCTTGAAAATTCTCTTAGGCACATAAACATAAACAGATGTGTATGTGAACATTAATTTTTCATTTGAATTTTCACTTTATTCAGTTTTATTACTTGTATATTGATTATCAGGATTTTTAAATATTACAAATACTCAACTAGCATAAGTAATCAGTCCATGGTTTCAAAAAATTTCTGACGATTTTCCATCTCTAGTGTAAATTTAATGAAATATTGCTCCTAGGGACTGTTCAGTCCATGTTTTTATTATCAAATGAGAAGAGCAAAATGTAGCTGATTAATTGTTAAAATATTATGAAAGTGTCTCCAAAAAATATGCGCATCATGTTCGAAACTTTTAGCAGTGACCGACAATAATAAAGAATTCCATACAAACACACAAATCTGTTCTATCTTTTTATTGACCTAATAAAAAAATTGATATCAAAAGTTTAATCATCAATCTGTAACTGTGAATAAATATTTTGCTTTTAAAAAGAAGAAACTAAATTGCAAAAGACAAATATTTAAATAGGATATAGGATGATTGATTGGCCAGTGTGTCGTCGAACTAAACAATTATTCATATTTCAAGGTCTACTAGACTTGAAATAATTATAATGTATTAGTCATTGATCTTTTATTCAATTGTAAGTATTTGTTTTCAGGATGACAGCTTACTTCAACCAGACAGGATGGCCAGCTAAAGCACCAAAGACTGATGAGGAAAGAAAGGAGTTCATCTCTTCTCTTCACAAGAGGAAAACAGAATTATTCATGGCCCTAATTGAGAAAAAGTTGCTTCCTCTCCGTCCAGGTGTTCAAAGGTCAATATTTCAATAAATTTGTTGGCCTTACAATTTAACTGTAGTTTAAATGAACCTATAAGTTATGGCATTCAGAAATATTTCTTGCTGCTTGAACACAAGTGATTTGAAATGCTGCCATGCAACATAATGGGGGAATTAAAATGTTTATGTCACTTGTGACAACAAAAATGATAGTCTTTATGTCAAATACTTTTTTAAATTTCGTTTAGTAACATGCAGCACTAAGTGTAGAGAATTAGATGTAGAGAATTAGGGGAACACCTCACACCCAATTAGGGGGGGTGACTTTCATATATATATATAGTCAAGATACAACTTGGGGTACAAGTAACATGATATACATGTGTTAGACTATACATATCTCTAATACCCGCCCGCAGTCACAGCGGGAGGGAACTGGACGCAAAGACTGGACCTAAAGTCATTAAACAACTGTACAGGCAGTCCCTTAGTCATAATGTCCGCGAACTGATGAACCGAAGGAACATGTAGCACTCTAAACAGCCCCAATGCCACCTTCTCACGAACAAAATGAGTGTCAATCTTAATATGCTTCGTGCGACGATGATGAACTGGATTGACAGTCATGTAGACCGCGCTGACATTGTCGCAATAGATAATGGTCGCCGAAGGGATCGAGATATGAAGCTCCTCAAGCAGCTGGCGCAACCAGCAACACTCAGCAACTGCGTGAGCAACAGCTCGGTACTCCGCCTCTGCACACCAGGAAACCAGGTTGTCTCCAAGGAAGACGCAGTAGCCTGATGTAGAGCATCGAGAGTCTGGACATCCAGCCCAGTCGGCATCGGAGTATGCCGTGATAGATGACACGCTGCCAATGCCGAGGTGCAGACCGGCGTCGAGAGTGCCCTTGACATAGCGCATAATGTGTTTGATCAGAGCAAGATGCGGCTCCCGCGGGTCGTGCATGAAGAGGCCGACTTGCTGAATGGCGTAGGCAATGTCCGGCCAAGTCAGCGTGAGATACTGCAAGGCGCCAGCAAGACTCCAGTAGTCGGAGGGGCTAGCAACTGGAGCTCCATCGGTGGCAGACAGCTTGGACTTGGAGTCAACCGGTGTCGCCGTGGGGTGACACTCGGCCATGCCAGCCCACCGAAGAAGGTCGATAGCATACTGTCTCTAGGACAAGTGGAGGCTGTCAGAGGACCGAGTGACGGAGATGCCGAGGAAGTGGTGTAGGGCCCCAAGGTCTGTCATGGCGAACTCAGAGCTGAGATGAGCGATGATGCGCCTCAGGAGATCCGAAGAGGATGCTATGAGGATGATGTTGTCGACGTACAGTAGCATGTATGCCATCTCCACTCCATCTTTTAAGATGAACAGAGAAGCATCAGACTTCGCCGCAGTGAAACCGTGCTTGCAGACGTAGGTGTCAAACCGTTGATGCCACGCACGAGGAGCCTGCTTGAGGCCATACAGTGATTTCTGCAACAGACAAACATAATCAGGTGTAGACGGGTCGACGAAACCAGCAGGCTGATGTGCGTAGGCTGTCTCCTCAAGATCACCATGAAGAAAAGCATTCTTCACATCGAGCTGATGAATCGGCCAGGAGCGTGAGGCAGCAATGCTGAGCACAGTCCGGATGGTAGCGGGCTTGACGACCGGACTGAAGGTCTCATCATAGTCGGCACCATGCTGTTGGGAGAAGCCACAGACAACCCAGCGAGCTTTGTGGCGTGCAAGGGACCTGTCCGCATGATATTTGTGCTTGAAGAGCCACTTGCCTGTCACAATGTTGGCACCTGGTGGTCGAGGGACGAGGCGCCATGTGCTGTTGTCTAGAAGAGCCTGATACTCATCTGCCATCGCAGCACGCCAGTTGGGATCTGCCAACGCACTACGATAATTAGCGGGCAGCGGAGAGATCGACGTTGCAGACAAGCCCTTGTAGTTGACAGGTGGCACAGCACCTGTCTGTGTGCGTGTCATCATGAGATGGAGCAGGGGATGAGCCGGTGCAGGCCCCTGCATAGGCCGGCGAGGAGGTGCAGGGGGCTGCAGCAGCCCTGAAACTGTCCGTGCAGCAACAGCCGGACGCTGAGGCCCGTGCACAACACGAGGTAGTGGAGGCCTTGCTGGGTGGTGGTGCAGGTGGCTGAGCAGCAGCCACACTGGTCGTGCCACCAGCAGCCGTATTGGTCGTGCCACCAGCAGGCGCACTGGTCGTACCAGCAGCAGTCGAAGGAGTAGACGCAACTGTGGTGGTGGACGGTCGAGCTTCAGCAGACCGGCGCTGGAACACCTTGCCGCTGAAACGCCTATCAGCCGGTGCTGGTGTTGGTGCAGGGGGCCGACGCTCATAGGTGAGGCCAAACCGGCCAGTCCCGCCCGGAGGTGCAGCAGGGGCAGGACTAGGCGGCTGCTCAGGAGGACCAGCCGGCTGTACTGGGAGGCGAGCAGGGCCAGCCATGATGATAGCCGGATCGTCGAGGTCCTGGGGCAACGGCTGCTCAACCTCTAGAATAGAGGGAGCGACCGAAGTAACATCTTGCAGAAGAATATCAAGTGAAGCTAACACAAACGGAGTGGCGGCAAATGGAAATACAGACTCATCAAAGACCACATGGCGGGATATAATCACCCACTAAGTGGATAGATCAAGACAACGGTAACCCTTGTGAGAGGTGGGATAACCGATGAAGACACATGGTGTGGAGCGAGGTGCAAGTTTGTGGGGAGTCGTGGCACTGAGGTTAGGATAACAGAGGCAGAGTCGGCGGCGCGGTTAGGGCAGAGGAAGAAGTCGGAAGGGAACCCGGACACGTGATACCATGTAGAGAATTAGATGTAGAGAATTAGGGGAACACCTCACACCCAATTAGGGGGTGACTTTCATATATATAGTCAAGATACAAGTAACATGATATACATGTGTTAGACTATACATATCTCTAATACTAAGTCAAGAGATACAAAAATGCATGGAAATTTCTTTTTTTTTCTAATACTAGAAATCATGTTCCTCTACCACCTTATAAAATTCGAACTTAAAACTCAAATAGTACAGTAAAACAAATCTTACTAGGGGATAGATTGAACAAACTGAATACTTTGGAGTAAATTGACTTGAAATGTTTTTGGGGTCAAGCACACAAAGTGGACTTTTGGTTATAGTAAAATAGTTTTTTTTTTATCTTACTTTGTATTCAACTATGAACGATCATGACCAAAAGAATATGGAAGTTAAAACCCTATGGTATGGTCAAGGCATTTATACTTTGGGAAACTTTATTTCTCTCTTCAATGATTTACAACCTAATTACACTTTCAATCTATAAGGGCAAAAGTATAAGAAATGAGGTGAAACTGCTTTGGATCAGTGAAATTGCAAACTTAAGAACTTCATGTCTTTTGTTGAAGTTCAAGGCGCATGCACTAGAAAAACACGCAAATGAAACCCAAATCTGGACCAGCTAGCTTCATGAGAACAGCTAAAACCATTATGCTAGTCGAATACCTGCTAGATTAAAATTTTCAACTTTACAGGTTAATCGATGAAGCTTTAGGAAAGGCAGTTAAAGTTGCAGTGTGCAGTACATCAAATGAGAGAGCTGTAAGTAATTAAGCATTTTCCACCTGCAAGTGCTTTTACTATCTATATGCAGTTAGAGTTACTATAGATATCTCCACATCTGGAACAACAGTTTGTCAACTTTTATCCCGCGGAAAATTATTGGTTGGTGAAATGTTTGAAATTATGACAAATTCATTTGATCTGTCAGCAGGATACCTAACTGAAATAACAAAATTCAAACAATGAAAGGGAAGTGTTGACATTTAGCTGATGTTTTCAACCCAGTACTTCTCATTCTAGATCCTTACCTTTCCTTGGCACTAGATCTGTAAAACTAAATTTCCATATGTCATCCCTACTTAGCAAAAGCCTTTTGCCAATATTTTGGTTCAAATCAAATATTTTCTCTAATAATGTTTGTTTTTTCCCTCCGATATATAAAAATAATTTGATTTTTCCTAACTTGAATGTTAAAAATTTAATAAGAAAATAAATAAGCTGTCTAATGTAAATTAAGCAGCATTATAAGATGTCACTATCATTTCTAACATCCAAGATTTACTATTTGTCAGTTATTTTAGGTCGCCAGATGAAGATTTACATTCTCTTAACATTCAATCACCGATGATTAACAAACATATTTTATGGAATTAAAGCAGGGCAAATTATAGCTGGTTTTTTCCTGATTACAGGTTTCAGCAATAGTGTCATACTTATTGGGGCCTGACAGAGCTGAAAAGATTACCATATTTGCTGGAGATGTGGTTCCACGCAAAAAACCTGACCCAGTAAGTTGATGTCACAGTTTAATGAACTCTAAGCATTAGTTCATATTTCCCAGTTGAGTTATTTTCTTGAAATAATTTTTTGCAAAAATCTAAATAAGACTATGATAACATCTTGTGGCTTAGGCTCGGTGCCACCAAAGGGTCCTTGATATGGTACCACATTACGCTATGCACATGGCAGCCCAAGATTAGTTATATTTGTTTATGACAGAAATATAACCTTTTCTCATGTAGCTATTTACCTAACACACAATTTGTGTATTACACTTGGGTAAAACCCTTTATCTGTCAAATATTATTGTTTATTTATGCTTATTTTCAGGCAATCTACATATTAGCAGCAACTACACTCGGAGTTGATCCACAAAGGTACTGAATAATATGTTTGAAACAATTTTTTGTACAAATTCTATCTATTACTTTCACAAATATCATTGCAAGGAATAATGTGGTAACTTTTTAGCGTTGCTAGCTTTGATATATATATAGACAGCTTATAATTAACTTGGTTTAGTTAGGCTACTAGGGCAAACAGCATTATTCTTTGTCAACGTACTTCTGCACTTCTTAAATTCACTCAATCTATCATTGCATTCTACATGATTAGCAAATGTTAGGATGTTTCCATAATCCTTGATATCTTTTTTTTCTAATCATGCTTTTTTTATATGCAGCTGTGTTGTTGTTGAAGACAGTACTATAGGGCTCGCAGCGGCAAAAGCTGCCGGGATGAAGTGTATCGTAACAAAAAGCGGGTACAAATTTTCTTCTTTGAAACACTTCAACAGGCATAGTTTATAACTTGACAGCAATTGGTAGACCTTTCTAATAAAGGTATTAATCTGACTAGTATATGAGATGAAATGCCAAATTCACGTAGCCTATGTAGTATACACAATATGCTCTACTAGAGTTGTAATCGACATAATTTTCTTGCACGCAATGTGTTGCACATTAGATATCTAATCTGATGGATGTAAAGTGCTTGATATTTGAATCAATATTATCCACATGTCAGTTTATTTATCAAATTTTATATTCTTATATTTTTCTATTTCAGAAAAAAAATCTTATATTTATCTTAATTATAATTTTATTTTACTTCTCTGTTACGATATTTTTAGGACACATTTTGTTGATTGTTCAGATTACAGTTTTGATGCTCATTTTGTAATCAGATGTACCATAAATATGTTTTCAGCTACACTGCAGAAGAGGACTTTGAGACAGCGGATGCTGTGTTCGATTGCATTGGTGACCCACCAGAAACGCGCTTCGATTTGGATTTCTGTGCCAACTTGCTCTAGAAATAATATGTAAGCTGAAAGAGGGTAAATGCAAGTGACATGCACGTAAAGGAATTCAAATGTAAAAAAGTAACGAAAATAAGTTATACATGTAACTGTTTTTTTTCGGGAACGTGTTTAGCACGTGTTTTATTAAGAGGAGTTGGAAACTGAGTACACGTCCAACAGCACTAGATGGCGAGTTGCCACCAAGCGTGCGGGTAAACACGAACACAGATCACTTACACGGTCGTACTAACTAAAGGAACAATGGTGCGACGTAGAGTAGAAAAGGCGAGCGCGCGTAGCGTTAGTTGGTGCGTGCGGCCACCAGCGACGAGAGGCTAGTGAAGCCGGCAGTGATCCAGGCGTCGGCCTCATCCACAATGAGGTGGAAAAGCTGCAATGGTGTCTTGGAGGCCCCATCAAAATTCCGAGAAATATGCCACATTGGAACATGGGTACCAGGTATTGTCTGATGATTGCAGAAAAAGTTTGGAGGTCAAAAGTAAAAAAAAAAATATGGTTTGTCGAGTGTCAAAAAAAAATGACACTCGGTAAAGAAGCCTCTTTGCCGAGTGTCAGAAAAAGACACTCGGCAAAGGATTAACGGCAGCTACCGGCCGCTAACGGCGGCGGCCCTTTGCCGAGTGTTATTGTTTGACACTCGGCAAACCTGGTATTTGCGAGTGTTATTCTTTGCCGAGTGTTCAGCATTCGGCAAACCACCATTTTGCCGAGTGCTATTTATTTACCGAGTGCTCGCTCTCTGACACTCGCCAAACAGCTTCTTGAAAGTGTCCGGTAAAAAACACTACGCAAAAAGCCGTCTCCGGTCGTGAAAGGAGAACCGCGGAGTCTAAGGCCCGCCTAAGCTCTTTGGGCAGCGTCTTCCGCGCCAGCTGCCACCAGTCGTCGAGTTTGGCGTTCTGATCCGGCGTCAGGGTCTGCATTCCCACGTCGTGGAGAAGTCGGTGCCAAACTTCACGTGCGAACACGCACGAACACAGGAGGTGATCCGTGGTTTCGTCTTCCTGAGTGCACAGTGCGCACGACGCATCTTGCTGCAGCCCATGGCGTTTCCTTCTCTCGGCAGTCCAGAGGCGACCATGGAGGCCAACCCAGAAGAACTTCACCTTTGGCAGCGCGTGTGCGTGCCATAGGTGCTTGGCCCCGACCAGCAACGTCCTTCCGAAGAAGAAAGATCTAGCCGAAGAAGTCGAGTATTTCCCATCACCTGTCCATTTCCAGACAAAACGATCCGGTACCGCGGGTTGGAGATGGACATGTTCGAGTTCTTCCTAGAGCAGCGCATAGTCACAGAGGACCGGAGCCGTCGGCGCTCCAGTAATGTCCCGCACCCAGGATCGCTGGGCCAGCGCTTCCTTGACCGTGCGATTCCGGCGTCTTTTCCCAATTGCCTGAAACAGATCGACTCGGCGCAAACGACGATATTGGACCATCCGGGAGCCAAGAGTCCGTCCAAAAACCTTGCTGATGCGCCATCCCCCAATCGCACGATGATTGACGCCCTGAACATTACATCGATGTTCTTTTCAGTCCTTGATGGTTGAAGGGCCCAGGCAGAGGTTGAGTCCGTGCGCCTGAGCCATGAATGGACTTCGTTTTTGTTCATTCCAAAAGTTGCACCTGTAATGCATAGTGAATCCATTCCTCGAATCCGCGCTGCTATTGTTTGGATAAATGGACAAGCAACTAAGCATGTTTGTTGATTGGCTTTGCCTGCCGTTGTCTACCCTTCAAGAATGTAGGCACCATTTGGTTCGAATCCGAATTTCGATACGCCCATAATTCTATCCACGGCGGCGTGCAGCCAAGGCACGCGAGTCCGGTGCAGGATCCCGGCGGCGTGAGGCTGGCACGGGCGTCGGCGGCACTAGCCCGGCCACGTCGGTGTGGCTTCGGCGCAAACTCAGCCAAAGCGGGGCGCGCCCGGCATGCCCCTATGCGCGCGGCCTCAGCGCTCGCCGTCGATGGGCAGCGTGGACGACAGCGCCCCTACTAGTTGCTCTTGTGGAACTATTACCACTGGCATATTTCCCATGCTAATGTTACGGTTATGTCTATAAAAAAACAAATCATAAAACTAAAACAAATAGCCTATTTTAGACTCTTCTGGTTCCCTACAACCGGTAAAACATTTCTATCCTTTGGATTTTAGGACTAACTACTAAGCCCTCAATGCCATAATGTTGTTGTGTAAACCCATAAAAGTTTGAGCACCGATTGCCCCATATAAGATGTAAAGATGGTACAGCATTAAAGAACTTTCAATAGAAACATTGATAGTCACATATTTATGAAAACAAAAGGAATACAATATACATTAAAAAAATATTTAAGTATACAAAGACCAAACTAATATGAAGGAAAATATTGGGAAAGAAATAAAGTGCAGCATACCTTTACGGCTTTACACCCAAAAGGGTAGCATAGATAAGAAAATTGCAGCTCTCATCAAAGACAGCATTAGGTTGTGGAACATTTTCTGTTTTCTCTATTTCCTTCTCCACAGCCATTCATCGCCCAAAATCAATAGCCTCAAGGTGATACAATCGAACATCACTTCTTTGAAGATCTTGGGCCACCTAGAAATGACAATATTCATCAATTAAAAATAAGGCCAGTCTCAATGGAGTTTCATGGGGGGTTTCATGCACAATTAATAAGGTGCCACGTCAGTTTTTGCATGAAACTGGGAGGAGAGAGAAGAGATTCGTTTCATGGCCATGAAACTTATCCGCACTGTTTCCAAAACTTTGGAAACGCCGTGAAACCTGCACTGAGGCCCTTCCTTCGTTTCATCGCGACTTTTCTTCTCCGGGACCACGCGGGGAAGAGAGGGATGATAGGGATAGGTGGGACCCATGAATAGTAAAATAGGGGATGAAACCGTGCCATGAAACTTTGCACTGTGGGAGAGACCCGTTTCATATCAAAGTTTCACGTGTTGGAAACTGGGAGGTGAAACTCTCCATTGAGACTGGCCTAAGAATGCAGTATGATAACCTGTGCTCTCCAAATATTTGCCTGGGGAGAGTCTCTTACCTCTAGGGAGTTTCTTACCTGTGCTCTCCAAATATTTGAGTAAGTATGGGCATCCTAGAAAACTTCAAGAAAATTTTACTTTTAATTTGGCTAGACAAATTACCCATATCAACAATCTTAACATCCAAATTAAAGGTTGAACAATATCAACTAATAATAAGCAATAATTATTTGCACAATGGAACTTTTGCTTATATTACAACAAGATCTTTTTGAATGATTACATAATTGTAGAAAAGATTGGTACATTCCAAATGGAACTTTTGCTTTATATATTACAGCAATGGCAGTTGCAGGCCTTCATGCCGTCCATCCGAGCCACCGTGAAGTCATGCACCTCATGGACCAAAATGCCACTACAAAACAGGTGTGGTAGCTGCATCCCTGTCGGAATGAACCATGGGAGAGGGAGACACGGTAGCTGCATCCCCCGTCGGAATGAAACATGGAAGTGAACTAGGTCAGGGAGATTTTTCACTTTGCAAATGGACTTCAAGAAAGAGCTTAACAGCATATTTCTTTCACATTGCAATAAAAAAATCTGAAATCATGACTGAGGCTAGTTTATCAGACTATCCTCAGTCATGATTATACTAGGACATGACGACTAGGAAGGCCAACAAAAACAAAATCTCCACCAAAGTCCGGTGAAGGGACGGCAACGTTGGAACGCCGCGTGAGGCAGCGCCGCTGGACGGTGGCCCTTCTAGGCGAATGTAGTCATACATGACCCCGGCGACCATGGCCGGACCTTCCGGTCCTTGCTGTGTGATGAGTTCTAGGCCAATGGTGTTGTCGCCTTGGCGCAGCAGGTGGCCCCCGACCGCGAACTCGAGGCTCCGCTGCATGCCGTGTATCCCGTGGCGCGTGATCGCGTTGTCGTCCCCCATGTCGGCCGTCGTAAACACCCCGCCTCTCCTCGCATCCCCGTTCACTTGCACCTGCAATCTGCACATTTCAGAAGATGCAAGGGCGATCCGCAGCGTGTAGTCGCCGTCTGCCACGACGCGGTCCAGATTGAACCGTATCTGCCATGTTGTTGGCACGGCAACCTGGCCTACCTTTCTGCACATCAACATATATAGTTACCATTACCAAAGTTGGTTTGTGTTTTACTTTTTTTACAGTAATATAATGCGGCATTATTACCTTGTGACATGTGCAAAGAACCAGTCCTTGGACTCGTTGCTTTCACCGACCGTGAAGACGAGATCCTTGTCCGGGTACAAGTCGGCGTACCTCTCCCACAGACCGTACTGCCGGTACCTGTCTCGGTCGTCGACGAAGACCCTGTTGACGTACTTGGGGTCCGGGTCCGGGACGTAGAACTCCGCCGCCGTCCGGTCGGGGACGCCGATTTCCCACAGCGTCGGGCCGGACCTCGGGGGCTCGAACACAAGGTCACCGACGGCAACGGCACGACCTGGCGCTACGGTCAGCGGCGAGCCGTCGTAGCGGCGGTAGTCTCCAAGAACCCCCGGAACAAACGCGTACAGATCGTACACTCCTACCCTGACGTTGGCGATGCTGAACGTGCCGTCGGACGCGGCCCTCGTCCAGAACTGGTAGCCCTTGCTCTCCGTCGCCCAGGAGCCCGGCTGCCCGGGCGAGGCCAGGCCGACGAAGGCCGCCGTCCCAGCGGGCATGTCGTGCTTCTTGCTCAGGTGCTTGTCCCTGACCAACAGCCTCCCGGTAACGGATCCTCTCTCGGCTGACTTGGGGAAGTCCGGTGACGCCAGGAAGCCGTAGGGCCAGTTCGTCGCCTCCGCCTCCGCCTGCGCCTTGGCGTCCTCCCACAGGTCGGCTCTGCTGGGACCTGAGTTGAGGTAGATGAACACCGGGCCGAGGACCTTCTTCCACTCCTCGCCGTCGTCGATGTTGGGCACCATGTACTTGCCGACATAATGCGTCCCCATAAACATCTGATGGAAAGAAACCATAGTAAGATCCTACGAGCTTTTCAGTCTACTGATGGAGACTCCTTTGATTTGGATGGTGCTTTGGTGGTGGCTTACGGTGAGGGATGTGGGGCCGACGTGGGAGGTGAGCTCCCGCTTGAGAGGGCCGCCGCTCTTGAACTCGTTGCTGGGCGTGATGACCCAGAAACCAATTGGGTTTGGATCGCTGTCGCTAATCCATCCGTGAACAACGTTGTCCTTGTTATCCAGCGAGTACTGGTACTTGTCATCCACCTGCACATGAATCATGAATTGTTACGCTTGTCACACTTCCACCAAAATTTGGAGGTAATTTTGGTTTTCGAGTATGTTGTCATTAGTTAAATTACTACTGTTTATATATTACCTCTCCTCGGAATTGGGGTTCCTTGGGGTCAACCAGCAGAACAGCCTCCTTGTAAGCCAGCGGAACAGCACGAGGTTCTTCTCTGTCCACCGCGCTGGGCATGTACCTCTGTATGTCGTCTGTAATAGCCATGTAATTGAACCTAGTAGCACAGATTTCACGTAGGCAACATCTCAGCTTTCAGAGAATCGACGATGCAAAGCAGCAGAGCGATGATCAATTGTGTTCAAAAACTTAAAAGAGTGATGATGATGATGATGATGATACTCACTTTGCCGTGTTAAGCTTGAAGACGAGCCGAGCCTCCGTGATGTTGAGAGCAGGGTAGGCCCTGTCATGCTCAAAGATGGCATAGCAGTAGAACCCAGAGCTACCTCTCAGCATCACAAGCCTGAACCAGTGGTCTTAGCAAACTCCGGATCGAGATAGTTTGTACTATTTCAGATGAGGAAACAGTATCTAAAACAAGAAGTTACAAAAACGGAACAACATGAAGAATTTGGCACCTCTTGTCGATGTTTAGCCGAATGCTATTTTGATGTGATGGGTTATACGTATTCCTGAAAGAAAGCTCCACTTGATCTTCACTCGAGGACACTACGTTGAACTCTGTACTATCCAACCTGTATGAGTGTAACCAGTAAACGCAATCGTTGCTGCAAATCACAGGATACATGTGGAGTGGCTTTTTGACTCAAAGCAGAGCTGACAGCTTGACACTTAGTACTCTAAGCTCTGTCATTTGCCTTAATTCTCCTATAGTCCCATTTGATGACATAATTCTATTAATTTCAGGATCAAGTTGAGAGTAATGCTTATGAGGTTGGCAGCAAGAATACAGAATCTAGCAATCACTCACGTGTTGTACTGTCCTGGGAGACCAGAGCCGGGATAGTTCCATACCGAATCCCAATACCTGGAAGGGAAGGGGCAAATTTCTGAATGGCAGAAAGGAGGGGGCGGGCAGATAAAAGAAGAGCCAGAAGCCCAGAGCACAACTGTAAGGTGGATGCACTCGTCAGTTACCCTCCGGAGTCTCCGTCGCCAGCGTCGTACTCCAGCAGGTTGGGCTCGCCGCTGTACATGACACCGGTGATCCGGCCCTCCGGCGCCGACAGCGCCACCTGCACCGCGCCATTGTCCACGACCACCTGGAAACGAATCAATGGGCAACCAAACCAATCAATCATCGCGCCAGCAATAATGCCACGTCAGCGGTAAGCTCGCCTGCTGGCTCGTACGGTCGTTACCTGGCGCGGGTCGACGCGTAGCGTAACACCACGGCCGGCAGCTGCTGCTTGCGCGGAGGCCACGGCGAGCCGTGGCAGTAGCGACGCCGTGACGACGAGCAGGATGAGGAATGACCGAGCTTGAGCAGCGGCGGCCGCCATGTGCGAGTGCTGTGCAGGAGTATACCTTGAAACGTATCTACGCGGCGCGCGGCGGCCGGAGCAGAACGATGAGCCTCGCCCTCGTCCATGTGAGCCTCGCTCACCGGATCGCTGCTGAGAGTTAAATACTCCACGTAACAGGTAGTAGCAGTGAGTGACTCTTGCCCTTCGGCGACGACAAGGAAGAAGCAGCAGGGTTGCGGTGCTCTGTTGCCAAGGAATCTCTCCTGCGGGAAGACGAGGAAACGTATCGAGTTGTTGCCCCACAGGAATGAGCACTACGAACTGCGATGTATTTTATTTTAGTTACTTGGATTGGAGAGTCACCTCGCGTAAATTTTGATACCAGTTTGTAACAAAGAAGGCACCGTTTGTACCAATGTCCATGCCTACGGCTTAGCGCACTGTTGCGAAGCCGAAAGTCACAGATCTGGGAAAAAATTTTGAGCAAAAAGAACAAATAATCTGGAATATGAAGGATAAAAAAGGAGGCCTTCTATTGCCTGCTCGACCATAAGATAATTAGCTAGTGGTCACCATTTTATTTAATTTTATTTTAAATATAGAGATACGGCGCGCTTACCCAAGGTGCAGGGCGGCCGTCGCTGGTCATGAGTTACGTTCAAATTCACTCTGTCGCCACAGGTCCACTACATATCCACTTTGCGCGGCATGGCTCGGCACCGAACTGGCATCGTGCACCCACACATCTTTCAATAACCTTTTTGTTTCAGCTTGGAAAACAACCCCAAGCTAGTAGTAAAAGACAGCTGAACACAATTCCTAAGCTGAAACAAACAAGACCGAACCGTGACGTCACGTCTTCATTTGTATTGAATAGCATTGCAATGACAGGATAACGAAAAACATCAAAATCGCATCAGTAGACGGATCCCTCATCAGTCATCACTCTACATTCTGGGTGGGTGCTCTGCTATCCAGAGTTTAATGACAGATTAGACCACCAGCTCATAACTCATTGGACAATGCAATGCTATGCCTTTATACATCACCCCATCTCTAGATTTGCTATCTGCTTTCCGATCTTATCACGGATCAACAACAGTGATGTACAATGAAGACATACTACCACCTGAACACCTGCGCAGCAGATTACCAAAACTGGCACCATTTGGGGCATGACAAAAAAATTACCAGCATGGCCAATTTAAAAGCATGGCCAATCAAACCTACACCCGTCGTAAGTGGTTAATGCAAAACTGAGCTCTCGAAGAGCATGATGTTTGGCGGCGTTCCTAGCCGACCTCCTCAGCCTATGATCGTGCCGGGTTCTTGTATGGTGGAAGGACATGGTACCTCTTTACATGATATTTCCTTGACCTGCAGTACGACACGAGGCGCCTCTCGTCCACCTCCCCAGTGTTCGACAACCCGACGCCATACTCCAGTAGCCTCCTGACATCTCTGGGAATGGGGCTTTGACACTGACCGTCCCACCAAGCAGGAGGGAGGAGCGGGGTCAAGGCGCACTGGTGCGGCTGGTGCCGACAGCTTAGAGGACCAGCGTATCTGTTCCAGATATGGCCCCAACAAACCTGCGTTGAGAGCCCCTCGACCAGCAAGTTACTGTGGACGCTGCTTAGGAAGGTGAAGTTGGTGCCTGAAGGCTCTCGACCTTATTATACAAGAAAAGGGTAGGCTGATTTAGGTTGAGGGTTCAAGACTGGACTAAATGCAAAATGCGACGACACAGGTGGTGCCCACACGACGATGTGCTCCAGTGACAACTGCGTATCTGGCCTGTGCAGCTACAAAGAAATCAACAAACGCCACCCACCTTGGAGCTGATCCCCAGTCTCTTGAACGAAAATCCAAAGGCTTGCACAAAAAAAAAGGGTCTTGAGTTCAGGGAACAAGATGTGAAACCAGATAGATGCAAAAGTATCCACAGAAATACCACAAATGCCAAAAGTTGCCCGTTGTTGATCAAACAAACGTAGTGACAACTTGTGTTCTTAGACTAAAACAAAATCTTATATTAATGAATAGTGCCATACTGTTATCTTTATGATCAGGATAGTTTTGAACTGTAAGTAGAACATTTACCACGACATCCACAGTTTAAGGTTGCCTCAGGCACCTCTTGCAGGTAATGCACATATGCCAATCCTACCATTGGCAAAGGAATACTGCATTATATGTTTTCGAAAGCAGGTAAATCGCTTAAAAAGATAACAAATGTTATGTTGTGTACTTGTGGTTCTATGCATGAGCTACTCCCTCCGTCCTAAAATATAAGGCATTGAAGCATTCAAAATTTGTCCAAATTATAAGGTATTCTAGGTGAATTAACTCCCCCAAAGCACCAATCACATACGTACCTGCCATTAATGTCTACCACCATGCTCAAAATATGGTAAGCACAAGATCTCTCTATAGTTAAAACAGGGCTACATGTGTCATTTGTTTTACCTCATAATTTTGTCCTAGAATTGCTAGGATGTTGTAAGAACTGTATATACACATATGGATTGTAACAATTCCACATGTGTATGGAAGAATGCTTCAAAATAGAAAACACGAAATATAGACATGAGAACAAAACAAAGAAAGAAGATCCTCAAGAAAGCAGCACAGGATAAAATATGCACAAGATGACAAGAAATCTGGAAGCAACTTAATTGAAAAAATTGCCAAAATTGGAGAGCCAGCTCCACACTAGCAAAATAGAGTTGTGCATTACTAACATAGCAACTTTAGGAAATATGCATATTTGTTTTGTTTTTTTTTCATTTCCTGATATAAACTGTAATGCCCTTCACACAAATCTAGCATAAAATGTTACTCCTAAAGATTGCAATAAGGTTCAGAAATAAGAAAGCTGTAGAGGAAACAGTAACAGTTATGGGGCTATGAGATGATGAGAGTGAATAATACCTTATCATTTCCAACTATCTCCAGACCAGAAGTCTTGGCAAACAACTTGTAATCAAAATAAAGAACCTGAAAACAATTGCAGAATGAACATCCAACTTTCTAATACAACAACAACAAAGCCTTTAAGTCCCAAACAAGTTGGGGTAGGCTAGAGTTGAAACCCAGCAGAAGCAATCAAGGTTCAGGCACGTGAATAGCTGTTTTCCAAACACTCCTATCTAAGGCTAAGTCTTTGGGTATATTCCATCCTTTCAAGTCTCCTTTTATTGCCTCTACCCAAGTCAACTTCGGTCTTCCTCTGTCTCTCTTCACGTTACTATCCTGGCTTAGGATTCTACTACGCACCGGTGCCTCTGGAGGTCTCCGTTGGACATGTCCAAACCATCAAACATCCAGCATTTGTGAAGGAGATAAAGTCAGACATCAGTGAGTTTGCAGAGGTTAGCTGCTAGATTGAATTGAATACTACAGGGTGAACTTAGCACCATATTTCAAGCACCATAGAGATTGAAATATGGTGCTTGAAATATGGTGCTAAGTTCACCCTGTAGTATTCAATTCAATCTAGCAGCTAACCTCTGCAAACTCACTGATGTCTGACTTTATCTCCTTCACAAATGCTGGTGTGTCTGAGACCAATGCCACCAGAGGTGTACCCTTGATATAGCTAATCTGTAGGGCTCTCTTAATACAAAGAACTGCAGCTTTTCTTGCTCGGACTGGCCTAGAGTAATAATAGGAGCTAATCTTCAACTTTTCAAAACATATGATGTAGAAGAGACAGTGTTCTAAAACATAGGCGTGTAGCCAACTATCGCCTGATTAGCTCTTTAGATCGCCAGATATGTTGTACAACACTAAGTGTTGCTAACAGATTATCTGCATGATACATGTGGTGGACATTCTGAAACTGAAAGATATTGAGTAAATATTGAAATTGACTATTACCGATTCAAACTTAAGTTTGAAGATTATATTACAGAAATAAAAGAAATATGCAAAGCTATCTTAGGTCACATTAACAATTTCGGCTACAAAGAAGCATTTTCAGTGACTACTGATGAACGAGATAAGTAAGCAGGTGAAATTGCATGATATCCATATTCTACTATACTGCACTTTTCCTTTTTGAACTGATGGGACAATCTATATAGTTAATGTTAGAATGTATATGCGCCGTGCGGACTTGGATCACCGGCACCATCACCGACACCCTCGCCTGAAAGGAATAGAGATTGTGTGGAATATTGGATTGGATTGATCGGCTGTTCTCCACGTTCCAGGGGGCGGCGCCCCTTTGGCCACTGCCGCTGCCGCCCCCCTGGACCTACCAGGCCCAGCAGCCGGCAAACCACCACCTATTAAGTTGCATGGACCGACCAGTTCAACCCAAAAGCTTAAGCTGATGGGGAGAGGTGGGCAATTCACTTATATTACAACACTCCCCCTCACGTGGAGGCTCCATCAGGCCTCAGACATGGAATAGGAGCGAGCAGCAATTATTTCATTTAATTGCGCTAACCAGAATTCGAACTCAAGACCTCTGGCTCCTTGGACTTGGGTCTTCATCTGCGTGCTTCTAGCCAGTCTGAACTTGTGGTCTACTTAGACGCAGATTGGGCCAGTTGTCCCGAACACTCGTAAGTCTACATCAGGCTATGCTGTGTTCCTCGGCGACAACTTGGTCTCCTGGTCCTCCAAGCGCCAGAACACTGTCTCCCGCTCCAGTGCCGAAGCTGAGTATTGTGCTGTCGCCAATGCCGTCGCCGAGGCTTCCTGGTTGCGCCAGCTGCTGGCTGAGTTGCACACACCTTTGCTCCAAGCGACCCTGGTCTATTGTGACAACATCAGCACCGTGTACATGTCTTCCAACCCCGATCAGCATCAGCGTACCAAGCACATTGAGATTGATCTTCACTTCGTTCGAGAACGAGTGGCACTTGGAGCTGTCCGCGTCCTTAACGTCCCGACGAAGTTCGCTGACATCTTCACCAAAGGGCTGCCAACTTCTGTCTTCACGGAGTTTCGGTCCAGTCTCAACGTCCGACTCATTGACGCTGCGACTGTGGGGGCGTGTTAGAATGTATATGTGTTGTGCGTGTGTATATGGTAGGCCCAAGCCTAGTATAGCCGGCTGGCCCCTGTATTCGGTTAGAGAGATATGAGGAAATCTCGGTTGGTTCTCTTTCTATAAGCCACGAGATCTCCTCTCCCCTATATATATGTACTTAAGTCTCTCCAATCAATCCAATCCAATATTCCACACAATCTCTATTCCTTTCAGTTACTTCAATTTACACAAGCATCCACAAATTGTGTGCCGTACCTATTCGCCATCATGCGCGTGTGCAAAACAATATCTGGATTCGCACCCTTCAAAGCCCAGTCAACTGCTTCTTGAACTTTGCTGGATGGAGATATGATAGCTCGCATAAGTTCACCAAATGTATTAGGCCTGGCATACAATGAGTCTGGCAATCCAAAAAGAGCCGACGCAGCAGCCTTCATTCTAGGATGAACATTCTTCAGAAAAAAAACTGAATCCCAACTGCATCTGTTGCACCATCAAACCTAGAATTGTGAATAAGTAGCACCATTCAGCATGTTTTTTACACGTAGCTTTTTTTTTAACTAATTACTCAAGAAAAGAAAGCAAACGAACTGCACTAGTGTGTAAAAAACTGAACAAACAAGAAAGAATAAATGCACTACGGCAAATGATCAGTTACATAAGAAATGCACACTAAAGGAAATGACTGGTTATTGGTCACTTAAGGCTTAAGAAATAAAAATTTAACATTACAGGACTTGTTCTCTAAACCCTAAGCCTTGTGTAAGTGCAAGATGTGACAGATATCTTCATCATCTAGTGTGCCTCTGGAGTAAATTAGGAAACTTATCACTGTTACTATTTTGTGCACTTCTTCCTATCAATAACATATACAGGTCATGCCAAGAGAAATATTGTAAAACGTAAAAATTATTGTAGGCTGTAACTGTAGTACTAACCAGATAATTGGATCTTTCCAGTTATTCCAGTCACTACACAGAACATTCGTCTCAGCTGGATTTTCAACAATGTCCACTCTAATATTCAGATCTCTACTGTATGTTCTAGCACAGCGATGCTTCCTCCACAAATGTTTGATTTCATGAATAGTGAATGACTGGTTGGTATAAGAAATGTACTCCCCAAAAGGATACAGTTGCCTGTTTGATAGAGAGGAACAAAAATTCATAAGTGGATAACAAATATTAATCACCACTGCTACTAAACTACAGAATCTATGTATCATGGGTTCACAGCCATGATAATACGCAACAATTCACAATTAAACATCCTGTAAAAATTAACACTATATAAGAAACACAAAATTTGAAAAATGCTTAGCAACGATAACAGGAAAACAAGTAATTTCATAGAACTCTGTGCTTCCAATGAATCGCATAGCAGTCAAATCAAAGATAAAGATGAAAAGTAGCTGAGTGTAAATGCATATGCCTTGTTTGCCCGATGATCAAAGATCGGTTTAACATGACACTCAAGGCTCCCGCTGTTAAGATCTTGTACATTTCATTGCCAAATCCAGCTTCAGACGCTTTCCCCAACACAAAGCCTTGTTTGCAGAATTCATGGGCAGGAAGCGTTCTCACTCTTTCTGCTCCTGGCAAGTTAATTGAAGCTGTAAACGTTGGGCTCCTGTGCATAACTACAAAGTGCAATTCTGCATGCAAAGCTATTGGATACATCACAGTTGATTTATGACTGAACTATGTGATGCACATGTTAATTTACATTTCGTATGCATGTGATGGACCACAAACTTGATAGCTTTTAATTTATGTGTCTTTCTCCTGAACAAGTTTGTATCATGTGAATGGAAATTTTGTTGAATCAAGTAAACCAATGCCTCAAACACTTCAATAAACAGTAGTAGAAGATAGGCGACCATCTTTCAATTTTGTCTTAATGATCATACACAGATTGTTCTGTTTATTAGCTGTTGATGTTCACAGCGACACTATATTGTGACAGGAAGCCCAAGGAGTAATAAACGACCTATCTAGACACTGCAGTTATAAATGGATATACTGGTGCATAATGTAGAAGAATGCTAGTGGATATGTACCAAAATTCAGTTTGGTTCAAGGTTCTGTAATACACAATCCTAATGCGAATCCTAGAAACGACCACATGTAGTGGGGCGATTGATGGCAGCAAGAGGTTGAGAACATTACTTCGACCAATGTCGATTTCTGCCACCCCCAGCAGCATAAACTCTTGAGAAATGCATCCCAGACGGCAAAGTAAAAATAATAGTAAACAACTAGACAATACATTAGTTGTTGCAAAGTTCATAGAAAGTCTACTAATGTTTGGACATTGCCAACCTGTCCCGCTTCCTCACTTTTGAGGCTAGTACCCAATTCAATTCCTGAATATATCACAGAAGTAACTACTGTATTGACAGCGTATGGCATCCAATCAAACGATTTAGGCATCATATTCTAATTCACATACACGACGCATGACTAACAAACCATCTCTCAGAATTCAATGGGTCGAACACGCAGCATTTCCAGGGGGATAAAAAGAGAGATCAAAATCGAGCTGGCGTCCTCTTCGTGATCGGAACGCACCGTGGAGCTCGAAGTGGCGCCGGATCATCTCGCGGACCCGCAGGCTGGCCTGCTCCGGAGAGCCCCGCCCAGCGCCCGCGGCCTCCTCCCCCATCCTCTCCACCGTCGCGCACGCGGAACCGTCAGCGACGACCGCCGAGTCACCAGCCTCCGGATCCCGCTCCGCGGGAGGCGAGTCGTCGAGGAGCTCGCCCGAGGAGTCGCGGGCGCGGGACGCGGCGGAGGGGTTTGGGGGGTTAGGGCCGTGGCTGTGCTGGAGTAGTATGAGGAGCATGAGGGCCGCAGCGGAGAAGGCGGCCACGAGGAGGACTCGCTGAAGGAGACGCGGTGGCGAGCGGCCCCCGCGCCGCCATCGCGTGGGCGCCGGCGGCATGGGGGTGGCCGTCGCCGCGGTCATCAGAGCAGCTGCGCGGGACTGGAGTACTGGGCTGGAGCGAGCACGCTTTGGGCTGGGCCCGTGCCGGTGTTGATGTTTTTTTTTTCTTTTTTTTTGTTTTTGAATGTGGGGCCAGGGATTAAGGACATGTTTATCTTGTCGACTACTCCCTCTATCCCAAAATAAGTGCACTTCTATTAAAAAAATAAGTGCACTTCTAGATTTTGAGTGAAGAGATCAATGTTAATGAAAAATTACATATACCCCTATAAAGATGTAATCATTGTACTTTAACAAGAGAAAAAGTAGAAAAAGACAATTAGAGTTAGTGGATCCATATCTAAAGGTGCACTTATTTTAGTATAAATTTTGAACTCTAGAAGTCCATTTATTATGGGATAGAGGGAGTAGTGGTTAGTACAACTAAAATTTTTAGATAAAAATTTGGATGGCTTAAGTTTAGGCAATTAAAGTTTAGTCATATATATTCTTTAGATACATAAATTATTGAGGGGGACTGAAAACTAATTTGACTGGACTAAAAATAACTCTACTTTCAAGTCCATCCATTTGTATGGTTTAGACTAAACTTTAACCAACTACTGTAAAATTTAGTCAGACTTCAAAGGCCTGTTTGGCAGGACTCCTCCTGAAACGTTCTTAGACACCAGAACGAATAGCATGAAGTACCTCTGGTGAGCATTTGGGATCCTTGGACCATTTGACACCACATTTGTAGCATAGCCCCATGGCCTTGCAATAAGCCTTGACAGCAACCAACTTGTTTTCAAGAGAGATGGACTGGTGTCTTGAGTATGAACATTCTTCTTGAACTTGGGCGGTGGAGGAATGGGCATGGCCATCCTTGGAACCTTGCTGAATAGAGATGAAGTTGTTCGCACCACCTCACGATGTCCACCGGCCTCTTGCTGCAATAGGGCCACAGTACAAGCAGCATCCAAGGTTTTCGGGCGTTGAACAAGCAGAATTGAACGCAACTCAGGATGTAGGCCATCAATGAAACGAGTGATGAAATAAACAGGATCGACACCAGAATTGTAGGCAATAAGCTGGTCTATGAGAGAAGTGAATCATGCTACATAATCAGTGACTTTGGTGGATTGACGAATATGCGGCAATTGACGCACTAAGAGCTCATGTTGATCGCGATCAAAGCGGTCGCGAATCATGATATAGAACTGCTCCCATGTCACAGAGTTTATCTAGGATTCAACTTATTGTAACCAAAAGTGCAGCAACATCAACCATCTGTATAGTGGCTATGTGCACCCACACGGATGGCTCAATAGAGTACATGGAGAAGTAGTTTTCACAACATGTGCGCCAAAGGCATGGGTTCTCGTCATCATATTTGGGGAAATCAAATTTGGGTAAACGAAAAGTGGAATTGGGAGCAACAGGATATGGTGGGGCAGGATGCTTAATAAGATGAGATACTAGATTTGGTGCTGGTGGTGGCAAAATAGGGTGAGGTGTCGGATTCGGTGCAGGCGGATACAACAAAGCAAGAGGTGGAACATGCATATGAGGAAGAGGGTGGGGATGGATCATACCACTGGGCGGCCCATGAGTTT
Organism: Miscanthus floridulus; assembly: GCF_019320115.1. Classification (NCBI taxonomy): domain Eukaryota; kingdom Viridiplantae; phylum Streptophyta; class Magnoliopsida; order Poales; family Poaceae; genus Miscanthus; species Miscanthus floridulus. The sequence goes on from NC_089589.1 coordinate 90,429,153, forward strand.
GTGGGTTTGAGGACCCAAAATCAAGGTCCCGTGTAGTCTAGACGACGTGGTGCCCATTGGGCTCATTGGCAGTGGTTCCGGCAGAGGATTGCGTGGCCGCCGTAGGAAGCGCCATGTGACCCGACTAATGTGACGATGTGTCAAACACAACACGGTCGTAGTGCTTGGACACTTTCTGAACCTTGAGTCGAAGATCATCGACGAGGCCACCGAGTTTGGTGCACCAGTGTTGGTGTTTGACGACCAACAACCTGTCATGGGGGTACCCAGGACAGTGTTAGGTGGGCTTCAGCGTATGCAGAACTTAGCGGAAAACATGAAGACGAATGATTTTTATACTGGTTTGGGCCCTTGTAATCGAGTAATAGCCTTTATGTCCAGTTCGGCGTGAGCCTTTGCGTTGGATTGTATGATTGAGTTGATGTACAAGGGGTGCTGCCTGCCTCTCTTTATATAGGTCAGAGGGCAAGGGGGTTGTTCTAGTCCTAGTCGATTACATTTAAAGAGTCCTAGTTCTATTATAGAGACTACTTTCCCTAAATGTTCGTCTAGGTCGGTTCTTGAATACTTGGAGATCACGCCACCTTGTTCCGTGTCTTCAAGCAAACCTTGGGCCGACCTAGGAAACCTCTGAGTAGTCGGTCCAATAGGGAACCCATAGGATCCTAGTCCGTCAAGCCCCCGAGCTCTTCATGGTTGATCAATAGAAGTCTTCTTGAATCTCTTGGAGTATACCGAGTAGAATCAAGCTTCATCCGAGTACTTCCTTGAAAGAAACCATGAAAAGCGCACCCATTGGGTTTAGCCCCCCGAGCCTCTTGCTATTTAGCATACACAGCTGGAGAGTCAATTTTGAAATTTCCACAATTTCTCTGAGAAAAATTTTTAAGCAACAGTTGAGGATACATATCCCATAGCCCTCGAGCCTAAATCTGAATGCTCGGTACTCAAATATAGGATCATAAAAGCATTCTCAAAGGTGCGATAAAAATAACCCGACTGACGAGCAAGGAAAATTGTTTGTGAAACCATGATGCTGCAGCCCCCCGAGTATTGAGTACTCGGTAACTGCGAAAGCATAGACTGAAGAATCTTAAGATTACTTTGCAATAACAAAGCTTCAGGCGGGAAGCCACTTCAACAGGGGCTCCATATCGCCCCCACTTTGATAAAAAGCAAGTAACCGTCCATCTGACATTGCACATGAACATCTGTGAAAGAGGACTGTCCTTTAGTGTATTGTAGAGTCACATGGGTGAGGGCACGTTTAGATGCAAATTTTTTTTGGGATTTGGCTACTGTAGCACTTTCGTTTGTATTTGGCAATTAGTGTCTAATTATGGACTAATTAGGTTCGAAAGTTTCGTCTCGCGATTTTTCACCCAACTGTGCAGTTAGTTTTTTTTCGTCTACATTTTGTACTCCATGCATGTGCCACAAGATTCGATGTGATGGGTACTGCGCAAAAATTTTTGGGAATTAAACAGCCCCTGAAACAAAAACTTGTACTGCGTAGTGTAGAACTAACTCAGCACACTATGTGCTTGTAAAGCTTTATCTTCTAGCCACAACCAACTGCATAAACCAAGTCTATGATGAACCATCCGCCTGCTATAAATACCCCCAAAGATCAAACATAGAAGAGCACAAGTTCAAAACTTGCCAGCCCGAAATCCATCTGTAGTGAATATGATTGTATCCGAAATGTCTGAGCCTCTGGGAGTAGTCGGTATAGCAAATAGAATGCAATCTTGCAACTAGAAGAACTCTTGTTATAGGGACTAGAGGTAGGCTAGTCCTAGAGTAGTGCAGAGTACAGTAGCCTAGAACCGCAGCTAGAAGAACTCTTGTTACTATGTATTGCAATCGTGCAATACATAGTCCCATGTTAGTTCTTCATGGTGCCACTCGACGTGTGTCCATGAAGGGTCGGCTGCTGATCCGAGTGAGTCCAGACACTGAGGGCTGGGATTTGTAGGATGCGTGTCGAACTAGCACCTCCTGCGACTAGCCACCATGTTGTGGGTTCCACGAGTTTGATTCCTTTGCGTGTGCAAGAATTGTCCACAGTCTCCACTGCATGCAAGTTCTTAGGCTAGGCAGAGCTGCACTTCTCTCATGACTCAATGTATAAGTAGTATGTTCAAAGAACCAAGTACATTGAGTCGGGTACATCTTGTCGAGTAAGTTGTAGAGTGTTTGGTTTGTAATACACCTTAATGAGGCCTTGTACTTGTAGCACTTGTAATATGTTGAAATCTGGAATGAGAACCATCATTTGAATCTGCTATGAATTTGTGACACGTCGGTGTATGGAATCACTATCCTGTAGTCGGTAATTCCCAGTAGGAGTCTAGAATACCGAGTACTCTGCATACTGTAGATCAGAACCGAGTGCTATTGCTGACGAGTTGACCAATATCTAGAATGTTGACCATCACTGCCGGTTGAACTATAACGTCGTTACATGTGAAACTGTGCCCGTTAATAAAACAGCATCCGTTAAAGTGAAAACAGTAACATATCTAAATCCAATCTAAACAGATCCAATCGAATCCAAATAACCATTCAATATCCCTTATAACTAAACGCGGTTAGGGTTAGAGCTGGTCACTTCAGTTTTTCCTTCCTCAAACGCATGCGCCGCAAGAGAGAGAAAACCCTAACTGCGCCACATCCAGTGAATGAGAAAGAAGATACTTGTAAACCGCAGATCCATGGCCCCCAAGACGAGGAGGAACAAGAAGATGTCCAAACAAGAACAACATCTTGCAAAGCTAGCTGCAATGCCACGGCTGCAGCATAGGCAGCCCCCGCTTGATTGCTTAACCTAGAAGAAGCCCTCAACTACGGAAGCCAAATTGGAAAAACTGGTGTCCAGAAGACTACTGCCCGAAAAATCATTAGGTAAAAAGGAGCATCAGTGGCCTGAAGCAAATGGAGGTGAGATTGTCCTCTTCAAGCCATTTGTAGAAAGGTGATTAGCATTACCCACTTCCAAGTTCTTTCGGTATTTGCTACACTACTACGGATTGACCGTAAACCATTTGACCCCGAACTGAGTACTCCACATATCCATATTTGTTCATCTGTGCGAGGCATTCCTTGGTATCTGTCCCTCAATCAATCTCTTTCGATATTTCCTCTGGATCAAATGTCAACTGAGTGACATGGCAGTGCATGTAGTCGGAGGAGCCGGAATCCAGCTCAGGATAGAGACAAAGCCAGAATACTTGGAATATAATCTTTTGGAGTCAGCACAGAACTGGCAACACGAGTGGTTTTACATGGAGAATCATGCACCTACTCTGACCAAACACACCGGGTGGCCCCCAAAAAAGCAGAGCAACCGGAGTAGTCGGTTAACTGAGGAAGAGTTAGCCGTAATCAAACCTTTGCTCAATCAACTGGAAGGCTTGAAGATTAGTGGTTTGACTGGAGCCGGGGTACTCCGTAGCTTCATTAGTCATCGTATTCAACCACTGAAGCTGCGAGTAAACTGTGGCTTTGAGTACCTGGGGGTCAGTGATCCATCAAGGATGACCTCTCAAGAATTACCTCCGAGAGATGTGCTAAAGAGGATACAGAAACTTCTAAGTGGTGTGGAGAACATGCCAGAAGAAGCCACAGAGTTTTGTGCGGCTCGAAAACCACAAAGGTAAATATCCTTTTTAAAATCAATTACTTTCAGGTACTTCTATTCTGTATATCAACCGAGTACTGACTACTTGTTGTGTAGCAGGGTTATGGTCGTGAATGGGATGACTGCCCGGAACCGCCAATTGATGAGAACATAGGTGAAAACTTAGCACAACCCATGACAGTGGAAGACGTTCAGAACATGGTTGACCCACTCCAAGGTGTGAGCGTTTCAGATACTGAATCTGATGATATTGATGCAGCTGACGAAGGAGAGGGAACAGAAGCAAGTCCTTCTAATCGGAAGCATAGTCGAAGTCCCAGCATGGAGCTGAATGTGGCACCTGTACCTAAGAAGCTGTGCTCAGGTACTCGTACAGCTGCTCGAAAAATTTCTAAGTCTTCCGCTTTAGCACGAGATGCAGAAAAGGAGTCGGAGGGTACTCGGCATCCTGAGCCGATAGCCCAAGGGGCAGGTAACCCCTATTTTGACTACTTTTAGTCTCTAGCTCTTGTATAGATGATCCTAAATCTGCTTCATATCTTATTGAAGGAACTTCACACAATTCTCATGTTGAAGATACATCTCTACCATCTCCAATTCAAGCTTCAGGAAGAGAAGGTACAGGTAAAGGGAGTACTCTTGAAGAGCCAGCGCAGGGGCAGCCGACGGAATCGTTGAGTAAACCCAAGCAAGTACTAAGAGTACCCACTCGTCCTGCCTTCAACGAAGAAGAGTAAGTAATCATCTGTCTCAGGTTTTGTTAACCAAGCCATCTTGTAACAACAGCTTAATCCTTAACTTGATTGAACCAGAGAGCCAATTGCGCAAGAGGAGGATACTGCCGGAAGTGCCTCTCTGGATGCGAGAGCGAGAGTAGCAGAACCAAGACCCGCTGATCTAATTGATCCGGTGAAAAATGTGTCTACTCTAACTGAACATGAAGAGGTCCATGGAGAAGAAGACCAACAAGCTGCCAGCACTGGCTCCATGGAAGGCGAAAAGGGTTCTGACAAGGAGTCGCTTCCCCAGGCTAGTAGCCTTGATGATCTGGGAGGACTCGGAACATCTGAAGCTGCTATAACTGCTGGCCAAGTGGCCATGAATAGTTGGCAAGTGTATCTGTGCCAAACATCAATGAGGTAGCTACGGAGCGAGCTGAAGATGTTGAAAGGACTAATCGGGGACTACCCGACAATCAGTTGATGATCGTCGATCAACCTTTGGCAACTCCATCTGTCCCACATCGAGTTCTTCTACCTTGACCGGACGGAGCACTAGCTTGGAACTATTCAGATTTGACTCCGACATTGCTCTTATCAAAGAGGCTTGGCAGAAGAGCATGACTAAACATACTATGTTGGGAAATCTTATTCAGGTAACAATCTAGCTGTGAAGATGGTAAAGACCCATTGATGGTATACTCATATATATGTATCTCTTTGCAGAATTTGGAACTCCGAGTAACTGACCAGGCCAAAATCATCCAACAACAGCTCTCTACCTGCTAGGCGGAAGCTAGGCATGCGGCAGAGATTAAGGAACTCAGAAATGAGATGATGTTGAAGGAAGAAGAACAGAAAATGGCCACCAAGGTACTCGAAATCCGCATAGGCGAGATGGAGGCTGATATCAAATATATTGCTAGCCAGCGCGATGCTGTGCTGGAACGAGAGAGGGATGCCAACCAGAAGCTGGATAATGCCAAGGAGGCGGCCAAAAAATTGAAGACCTCTTTGGAGAAGAAAATCAAGGGTAAGTTCTCTTGCTTTATCTGGACACTTGTAATGCTTAAGTCATCAAATGACCGGGTACTCTTGTTGTAGCTACTGAATTGCTGACGGAGCAGAAAGACCATGAGGCTCAGGACTGGAAACGATGCTACAACGAGAAAGTAGATGAACTCCAGCAGGTACAATCTGAAGCTGATTCTATAATGGCCGAAGCAGAGCAAATATGCCGTGATGCTGACAAGAATCTTACTCAGGGACTCGCCACTATGAAGACACAGCAGGAGCAGATGCAGAATCAAGAAGCCGAATTGCAATCTCTGAAGGAAGCCATAAAACCACTCCTGGATATGATCCCAGAAGGTGAAGGAGGCGGAGAAACCTTTGGAGCGTATTAAGTCAGCACTCGCTCGGCTAGGTCAATATATCACGGAGATGGCTGAATCCATCGTGAAAGGAATACTCTCCATCATCCAAGTGCACCTCCCGGACGCAGACATGGGCATGATCCACCGCAAGCCACGTGGGAAGACCGAAGCTGAGTTAGCTGCAAACTTGGTTGCTACAGAGGAAAAAGTTGAAGGGGTAGCCAAAGCATATGCCAAAAAGCTAAAGCTTTTGTAGAGCTAGCCCATCATTATGTAATACTTGTAAGAAACAGTGATATGATGCAACAAAGGCTTAATGTTAGTACAAGTTAGCAAAAATATGCAATGTACTTCTCATTTTTATTGTTTTACTCGACTCTATCTGTACCAAAAATAGGATGGACGTGTATGACCAGACGTTTAGCTAGGGTGCGTCCGTCGCTAGAAATGGGTCTGTCCGAGTGCTGGAATAAGCACTTGTAGAGGTGGATGTAATTAACAGACACTTAGGAGCTAGATTGCCGCCGTAACTGAGTCTATCCGAGTGCAACTATAGGCCCTAGAGGTGGGTATATTTGACCAGACGTCTCAAAGAGTAGGAGTACTCTCTGTACAAGTCTACCCGGGTGGATGTGATGACTAGACGTTTCAAAGAATTAGATTGTTCTAAGTACGAGTCTATCCGGGTGCAACGAGTGAAGGGACTTTAGTTGACCAAGCGTCTCATCCAGCTTGTATAGCCAGAAGGACGAGTCAGCCCTCTTCCGCTTCCGCAGCGTGTGCACCAGGATTGTGATTAAAATCCTTGTGTTATGTGCAGCGTGTGCGAGTTCATCTATCATTACTATGGACCTCGACAGGAAGTAGAATAAAGCTATGTGTCGGGAGCGACAGTCAAGGGCCTCAAAAGTGGATAGTAGTCGGTATATCCAGTAGTTGGTAGCACTAGTACATGGGAGTGTAGTAGTTAGAAAGCTACAGACCCAATATAGGGACAACACAGAGTTGTAAAACAGTGTAGAGAGCGATTGACAAGAACTGATTTTATTAATTTGAAGTCTTGTATAATTGCGATGCTGAATCTACTATTGTCTCAAGCTAAAAACTGGAAAAAATCTCAAGCATAAAATCTGCGCAGTTGATCAATGTGCCAAGTATTGGGAACTAGGATACCATCTTCTGTGATGAGTTCAAACGAGCCCGGAGGAGTAACCTTGGCGACAATGAAAGGACCCTCCCAGGGACTTAGAAGCTTATGCCGCCCAAAAGTGTCTTGGATGCGACGTAGGACAAGGTCTCCAACCTGAATCGTGCGTGGCTGAACATGCTTGTCATAGTGCCTGTGCACGCCTTGCAGATAACGAGCTGACTGGAGTAAGGCTGACTCTCTGATTTCTTCAGCACTGTCTATTTCTAGTCGTCGTGTGTCATCTGTCTCGCCTTCATTATATTGCTCAACTCTAGGCAAGTTCCAAATAAGATCTGCTGGTAAAATTGCTTCGGACCGTAGACCAAAAAAAAGGGTGAGTACCCTGTCGCTCTGCTTTGCTGCATACAGAGCCCCCAGACTACTTTAGGCAACTCATCAATCCACTTGCGCCGTAATCCTTAAGTTCATCGTATAACCGGGGCTTTAATCCAGCTAGCAATAGCCCGTTGGCTCTTTTGACCTGTCCATTGGCTTGCGGATGGGCAACTGATGCATAATCGATTCTAATGCCACAATCACTTGCCCAATTTCTGAATTCCTTAGCCGTGAAAGGTGTACCATTATCAGTAATGATCCTGTTGGGCATACCAAAGCGGTAGAAGATACTCTACATGAATTGTACAACTTTGGCGAATGAAAATTTGACCAGAGGCTGATACTCTATCCACTTGGTAAACTTATCTATTGCCACATATATATACTCAAATCCTTCAGGTGCTCGCTTTAGGGGTCCCACCATATACAACCCCGAACAAGAGAAAGGCCATGATGGAGGGAGACAGATGAGACTATGTGCTGGCACATGTGCCTGTCTAGAAAAGAATTGACATGTCTTGCAATGACAAACCAACTCCTCTACATCTTTGAGAGCTGTAGGCCAATAGTAGTTGGATCGGAAAGCTTTACCAACTAATGTCTTGGACGCAGCATGATTGCCACAACACCCGGCATGGATTTCAACAAGAATCTCTTTGCCTTTTTCTATTGAAACACACTTCAGTAGAACACCAGAAGAAGCACCACTACGATATAATCTGTCACCCACTAGGACATAATTCTTACTCCATCTTGTAATTTGTTTAGCTTCAACTTTGTCAGTTGGCAGCTTCTGTTCCTTGATATAATCAATAAACGGCTATGTCCAGGCTGGGTTAATAATCAAAACTTCTCTATCAGGCATTGGTGTATCTCCGAAGTGATATGCCTGCTCTTTGATTGATGGATGGGCAAGTTCTTGGACAAAGGCACCACTTGGTATCGCTGCTCTGTCAGAACCCAATTTGGTGAGAACATCAGCTGCAACATTGAGATTTCTGACCACATGATGGAACTCTAACCCTTGAAAGTGCTTCTCGAGTTTGCGAACTTCAGCACAGTAGGCATCCATGGTTTCCTTGGTATAATCCCAATCCTTGTTGATCTGGTTGATAACTACTGAGGAGTCACCATAAACAAGGAGGCGTTTGATGCCCAAGGTAACTGCTAAGCGTAAGCCATGGAGAAGAGCTTAGTACTTAGCTTTGTTATTAGTGGCTGACCAGAGGATCTGAAGGACGTACTTGAGTTGTTCCCCTGACGGTGAGATGAGAAGAACACCAGCACCCACACCACCAGGCTTTAATGAGCCATCAAAGTACATTTTCCAATGTTCCAAGACTACAACAGGTATAGACTGTTGAATCTCAGTCCATTCATCCATGAAATCTACCAGAGCCTGAGACTTGATAGCCTTGCACGGAGTAAAACTGATATGGAGAGCACCAAGCTCCACAGCCCACTTGGAGATGTGGCCTGTTGCATCATGATTGTGCAGTATATCTCCAAGCGGTTAGTCGGTAACCACCACAATATCATGTCCATCAAAATAGTGACGAAGTTTGAGTGATGTGATGACCAAGGCATAAAGCAGCTTCTGAACTTGAGGGTAGCGGACCTTTGAATCAGAAAGAACTTCACTGATATAATAAACTGGTCACTGTACCTTGAAAGCATGTCCTTCTTCTTCTTGCTTGACTACTATAGCCGTGCTGACTACATGAGTAGTCACCGCAATGTAGAGTAGTAGAGGCTCTCATTTGAGGGACAGGGTAAGCACTAGAGAGCTTGTAAGCTAGGCCTTCAACTTTTCAAATGCTTCATTAGCCTCAGCCGTCCACTCAAACTTCCCTGACTTCTTTAGTAGCTTGAAAAAAGGGAGACCCTTCTCTCAAAGCTGTGAGATGAACCTATTGAGGGCAGCCATACAACTAGTGAGCTTCTAGACATCTTTGACATAATGCGGGGGACCCATAGACGTGATAGCTTTAATCTATTTCTAGGTAGCTTCAATCCCACGATTACTGATAAGAAATCCAAGTAACTGCCCTGAGAGGACGCCGAAAACACACTTAGTCGGATTCAGCTTCCATCTGAACCTTCAAAGATTCTTGAAGGTTTGTTCTCAATCAGCGACTAAGGTGGACGGGTCCTTCAATTTGACCACCACGTCATCCACATAAGCTTCTACATTGTCACCGATCTGATCACCGATACAAGCTTGAATAGCGTGCTAATACGTGGCGCCTGCGTTCTTCAAACCAAAAGTCATGGTAGTATAGCAATAAGCTCCAAATGGGGTAATAAATGCCGTATGAGGCAGGTCTTCTTCCTTGAGAGCAATATGATGATAGCCTGAATAACAATCAAGAAAGGATAGTAGAGCTGAGCCTGCTGTTGTGTCCACAATTTGATCAATGCGGAGTAAACTGAAGGGATCCTTCGGACAATGCTTGTTGAGATCTGTATAATCAATACACATGCGCCACTCGGCTGAATTCTTCTTTCAAACCAACACGGGGTGAGCCAACCACTCCGGGTGAAGGATTTCTTTGATGAACCTGGCAGCTAGTAGCTTAGTGATTTCTTTCTTGATAGCTTCTTTCTTATCTGGCGAGAAACGCTGCAACCTCTGTTTGACCGGTTTAGAACCGGCTTTTAACTCCAATTTGTGCTCAGCCAAATCCCTTGAGACACTTGGCATATCAGTCGGCTTCCATGCAAAGATGTCCTTATTGTCCCTAAGGAATTTGGTGAACGTGAATTCCTATTTTTCAGAAAGTTGGGTACTAATGACAGCCATTTTGGAGGCGTCATTAGCATCCAACGCAATCTTCTTGGTGGGCTCATATTCAACAGTCAGAATAACACCTAATTTTTTAGTCAGAATCTCCATGTCTTCGGGTTTTGTCTGATGAGCGAGTTTGGCAATCTCTTGGCCTTCCAAAGCAAGCTGCGCCCTGGCAGCAATCTGAATAGGTTTTGTGTCACTGTCGTAAAAGTGCTTGAGGTCACATCGGAACGAGAGAACTCCATTAGGACCTACCATCGTAAGCAAAAGATACGGGTAATGGGGAACTGCCGTGAACTTGGCTAATGCTGGACACCTGAAGATGGCATTGTAGGATGAATCGAAACTAGCAACTTCAAACTTGATGAACTCCGTCCTGAAGTTGGAGGGCGTGCCAAATGTAACTGGAAGAGTAATCTGCCTAAGAGGCATAGCCGCCTTTTCGGGTACTATACGTAGAAGGGGACATCAGTTGGAGTAAGGATATCTATGAAGTCGAGGCCCATCTTCTTCAAAGTATCGGCAAAGATGATGTTCAAACCAGTGCCACCATCGATGAGTACCTTGGTTAGCCGATATCCGGCTACGGTAGAGGATAATGGCCAGCACTGGAGTAGCTAGTCCACTGATCATCCTGAGTGAAGTGAATTGGGTACTCGGACCAGGGCAGGTACTTTGGAGTAGAGGGCTCTGCTGCAAGAATTTGACGCAGAGTAAGCTTCTTCTGTGACTTGGTGGCGGCTATAGTCACTCCACCGAATATGACAGCCATAGTCCCCTTAGGGTGTTGAAAATTGTTGCCGCCGCCTTGGTCATCCCGATCCTTGTTATTCTTGTCTTTATTGAAATTCAGATCTTGCTTGGCCTTGCCTTTATCTGCTTTGGAGGAGAGACCGCGCTTCTTGAGCTGATTGCACGGAGCGACAATATGATTACCGTCTGGATGAAACGGACACTGCATGTGATGGAGGTCTTCGAACGTCTGAGGCCTGCTATCCTTAGTAGGAGGTTGCATAGCGGCAACAGTGTTGTCAGCACCCCGCTTCTGATCCGACTGCTGCTGAGGCGGGTAACCATGCTGTGTACCCTAACAATTTTGCTGTCCCTTCTGAGGACTCTGCTGATTATTGTTACGATTACCTTGGCGACCAGGGAATAGATCTTGCGTACGCTCCTCGGAATTGATTAGGTTCTGGACGTGTCGGCGGAAGTCATCAATGTTCCGCGGCCAATTTCTGCAGAAGTCCTGGTACTACCAGTGTTCCAAAATTCCATCTGAGAAGAATTCTATCACATCATAGTCGGAGACATCAGAAATAGTTGAACGCTTCTCTGAGAAGCGCTGATAATACTCTCGGAGTGACTCGTTGGGCTTCTGCTTGCAATTCCTAAGCTTGTTCCGAGTACTCGGGCGGGTGAGTACTCCTGCAAAATTTTTCGCGAACATGGTCTTAAGGTCCTCCTAGCTATCTATTGACCCACGACGGAGCTTGTTGAACCATTGTAGTGGGATTGTCTCAAGTGCCATTTCAAAGAATAGAGCTTTGACATCACCGTTTCCTCCTGCCAAATCACAAGCTATAGAGTACACGCGCAACCACTGCCATGCCTCTGTCTTTCCATCGTACTTGGAATAATTAGAGGGTTTGAACTTGTGAGGAAGCTAAACTGCTTTGTGCCTATTGGAGAAGCAAGGAAAGCCATCAATTACTGGACCACCCCTGTATGCTGACTCTGCACCACCTTCCCTGTTGCTTAGGCGATTGCGTAGATCATCCGGTCGAAGATGATCTGCACGGTGCTTGCGGGCTACTCTAGCTTTGTTCTTCTTGAGGCGTGTTGCCTTGTCTTGATCAGATTCTCCAGGTACCTCTAGATCTTCATCTGAGACTTCACTCGGAGTTTCATCATCTGGTTGAACATCAGGCCTCTGGGGTGGTTGCAAAGGTTGGCGCATCATAAAGAGCTCTCGGCTATGAGAATAGCAGAGAGTACTATCTATTCCGGATTCAGCTGTATCGGCACTGCAAATAATCTCGGTACTCCCCTGATCCTCGGAGGCTGGTAGTGGAGTGCCAACCTGGAACAGAAGCTGAGACAAAGTACTGACCACCCAGGATGGGAACATGATCCAAAGCGGCCAGTGCACGATATTGCCTTCTGACGTGATGTGAACACGAGGCCCTGCTGTGCCCCACCCAAGGGAATCTGTTGACCATATGGAGACGTGCCCGATCTTGACTCTTGGTAGATGGAAGCTAAATTGCGTAACCTGTATGGGAGTTGAGGTAGGACACCAGTGACAGAGTTCGAGTAGGACTCGAACTTGTCAGAACAGATCTTTGCAGAATCAAAAATTGAAAAATCTTGAATTTTCTCGGCACGATCCTCCAGCGCATCCTCAGATTGAACTGGCAGAGCTTGATCATCCTGAATCTCCATAAGATGGGCTTGGAGCTTGCCTTCGTCGTCAGCCATGCAGACCCAAGCGCTGAAGACAAACTCGGAACCCGGCGAGAAACTCATGTTGTTGTCGAGGTCCGTCGAGCTTTTGATCGCAAAGTCACCAAAAGCCCCTACCTGGCGTGCCAGCTGTCGGTGTTTAACGACCAACAACCTATCACGGTGGTACCCGGGACAGTGTTAGGTGGGCTTCAACATATGCAGAACTCGACGGAAAACAGGAAGATAAACGAATTTTATACTAGTTCGGGCCCTCGTAATCGAGTAATAGCCTTTATGTCTAATTCGGCGTGAGCCTTTGTGTTGGATTGTATGATTGAGTTAATGTACAAGGGGTGCCGCCTGCCTTTCTTTATATAGGTCAGAGGGCATGAGGATTGTTCTAGTCCTAGTCGATTACATTTGAAGAGTCCTAGTTCTATTACAGAGACTAGTTTCCCTAAATGTTCGTCTTGGTCAGTTCTTGAATACTTGGAGATCACGCCACCTTGTTCCATGTCTTCAAGCAAACCTAGGGCCAACCTAGGAAACCTCCGAGTAGTCGGTCCGATAGGGAACCCATAGGTCCTGGTCTGTTAGCTAGGCATTGACGTTAGTGATATTCGTCTCAAGTGCAGTGATGCGGGCGTCACGCTCGTCGGCAATGTGGTCGATGCAGATTGACTCCAATGCTAATAAGTGCTTGGAGACGGTGGCTTAACGATCGACGCAGACCTCCTCCAGAGCCGAGATGCACTGAACAATGTTGGGGTCGACGGACGTGGTGCAGTGGGATTCAAGATCGGCGAAGCAGCGGTCGAGGAACTCATCGCGGGTGGAGAGGTGGTGCTCTAGATCAGTGAAGCGACACTCCCAGCAAACCTCCAGATCATCGAAGCACTGGGTAGTGAGGTCGTCGAACTTCTCAAGGGCGAGCTTCAAGTTGGGGTCCATGACACCACGCGCACGCTGTCGATGGGTGAAGTGGGGATGATCGGCGATAGCGTCGGTATCCCGGACATGTAGAGGGCGGCGAAGGAGTGGATGGATCGGTGAAGTATGATACCAGATTGTTAGCACAGACTTGAGGTAGAAGAAAGGAATAAAGCACAGAGAAGAAGCAATTGGAAGTAGCGAGGAATGATTGATAGGTTCAGGAATTTGAATTCAGTTACAATAAAGTTCACCCCTCTTTTTCTACTTTCTCCTGCTTAAGTACTATCCTATCAAACAAGCCATTCTGGGCCACTAATCTTGGATTTGGGCATTTGAGTCCTTGTGGGTCGAACAATAGGGGCTGGCTCATTTGCATCATCCTCTCCCATGCCTACCTGTGCCGGATGGTCAACAGTGTTGACAGCAACAGGATAAGGTCGGAACGACTCTCTCTCTCTCTCTCTCTCTCTCAGCGAGCACACGTGTCGTGTGATGCGATGATCCTGAGAGGCATGATCGGAACAGGTGTGGATGGACACGCAGATGGATGCCACATCACCTCACGTGGGGATGGACGGCTCTCCCACGGCTCGCGCGCTAGGACAAATTCAAGAGTGCCCTTGGTTTAAGATTTTATGATAGCAATTCTCGTCGCATCCATGGTTTTCTTCTAAAGAAAAAAACAGAGAGGACAAATGTGTCACCCTGAACCCCCCCTCTGGCTTAAGATTTTTATAAATTCAGTGTCTGTCCCATGCAATTATATGCCCCATCTCTAGGAGGTGAGATTCCAGTTTATCATGTTTGCCGCTTGCTCATATTATGCCACGACACTTTGTCTGCTTTAGTGCTTATGCATATTTTTTAAGGGCCTTACTAGCGCCTGGACGTCCGCGTCTGGACGCTAGTGCTTGCTGCTCCATTCATGCGCATACGCACACATGTAGGAGCCCGGCCCCCCTCTGTGCCTCCCCGTCTGGACACCCGAGCCCCATCCTGCTTCCCGCCCACGTCCCCTCTGCTTTCGGCACGCTGTTGGCGGTCATTAATGATCAAATTCAACCACCAACTAAGGTACAAAAAAGAGGAGAAATTGGCAATTTTAAACACATATGCATTTACTATTAACCAAGTTCCACATGTATTCGGAGAATATTGTTTTGCAGGACATAAGCACAAATACATGGAATAATTCACTGAAAGACGCTTCCGACGCTGATTTGCGCAAAGGAACAATTGAGACACCCATTAACTAGACTCAACCGGGGCAAAGCACAACCAAGGAGTGATCCATGTCGAGCCCACAGCCCACCACACGAAGGCGGTGGCGAGGTGGCTCAGTCAGGGGGCGGCCGACCCCTAGGGGCACCCGACCCTCTGCTGGCTCCTCTCGTCCACCCCTTTGACAAGCGGTGGCATGAGGACATGCTGAGGTAGTGCAACTCAATCCTCGCGCCAAGAATAGCCCCCAGCACCACCTAGCTCCTTGTATAAATAGAGGGGTACACCCCCCTCTACAACACACACCACATTGAGCAACACCTCTCACACCTCACTCTCTAGTTGTAGATTTACTTTTAGTAGTTGTATTAGAGCAAGACAAAGCTACCTTGGAGAGCTTGGCTCCTTGGAAGAAGAGACCTTTGGGTATGAATAGAAATATGAGTTCTTCCAAAGCTATGCTCTCATATTATAATTATAGTCATACTTACAAACTAGAGTATAGTTGTTGTGTTATGATCTTGATATATGAACTAGTGCATAGTTTGTGTGTCATGAGAGTAGCATACAAGACTTTATGCTTAACTACTCATATAACACATAATCAGGTTTAGAGCTAAGTTGAGGTGGTGGTTCATCGTGCCGTTAGGTGTGCCCAAGTCCTTTACCTGTCGATCCGTAGGGTCGGAGACCCGGGGGGGATTTGGGTAGTTTTTGCATACGCAAACGTGGTGCTTGGGTATGGAGAGACAGGTGAATGCATTGTCCCTCTCCACGGTTGAGGTGGTAGGCGGCAGGTGGTGACAACTCTATCCATCCCTTGTAATCCCCCACGTTCGTTTAGGGTGTAGGAGTCTAAATTGTCACATGAGGTTGTTGGCAGACCAATACTCGGTGGCCTCACGACCTACTTCACACTTAACCCTAAAACTAATTATGTAATTTGTATGATCATTAATTATTCTTTGTATGACTGTACTAGACCAATACCTGCTCGACTTAGGATTATTATTCTTTTATTCTTTCTTTTCTATTTTATCCCTGGGGAATACCAAGTGTGTGTCCACTATCTTGAAAGCACCATTCTTACCCCTGTTATAAACATTGGTGTACTTTTAAGCATTATTATTTACGTTCATATCCATACTAGACTCTTAATCAAATGCCTTCCTTTGAGAAAATATAAATAACGATACCCTGAATACTTCTGAGTGAAATGCTATAATGATAGCTTCGTGCGCTTATGGATAAATATCTAAAATTGTTAAGAAACTATCAAGGCACTTCTGATGCCATTGCTGTGGACACAAACCTAGTAGCGATGCTCGGTGTTGCCAATCGGTATTTCTGGCGCCATTGCCGGGGATGGATTTTAACCCCATTCTTAGTGGCGACGCTAAGAAATGCCAACAAGCATTTCTGGCACCGTTGCCAGAGAAGGCATAATTGATTAAAGAATCTAGTAGGACTGTTCATGATAATATACATGTTAGGTAGCCAGTGTTTATGTAGGATAAACTTTGCTTGTTTTCTCCTGTTGTGGATGAAAACATGATAGTGTATGTCTTGTTGCAATCTACCGAACAACTACATCGAAAATCCAGAGGCTCTCCTAAGGAAGAAACGGTCTCATGCCGCTTCCTCTTCTTCCACTCCACCGATAGACAAACTAGTCACCCCTGCACTATCCGCTACTCCAATCATGGCCAAGACGCTCCGCGACTACTCCATCCCCGCTGTTGCTAACGTGCCTATTGGGCCGGCTGTCAACACTGGCAATGGGAACTTTGAGCTTCGCACCGGCCTCATCATGATGGTGTAGGCAAACCAGTTCTCTAGTTTGCCAAGTGAGGATGTGAACACGCATCTCCAACACTTCCTCAAGCTCTGCGACACTATCGCCATCAAGGACGTCGAACCTACGAGCATCAGGCTCCACTTGTTTCCCTTCTCCCTCTCGAGGAGGGTGAAATAGTGGTTCTACAAAGGAATGGGAAGTTGTCAACTCGTGGGACAAATGTTCCATGGCGTTCCTCACCAAATTCTTCCCCATGGGCAAAACCAATGCCCTGAGGGGACGCATCTCCAATTTCCAGCAGAACGCCACGGAATCCATTCTCGAGCCATGGGAAAGGCTACAGGACTATATCCAAGCATGCTCGCACCACGGGATTGAAAATTGGTTAGTGCTTCAATATTTTTATGATGGATTAGCAAACATGTCTAGGGGGCACATCGACGCTGCTGCTGGAGGTGCTTTCCTTTCCCTCACCATTGATGGAGCCACAACTCTCATCAAGGTAAACAAAGTTGGGGGAAGAAAGAAAATCACAAAAAAGGCATGCATACCGTGAAGGAGACAGATATGCTTGCCGCAAAAATAGATCTTTTGATAAAAAAGACTGGAGGAACGGGCCCAAGATAAAGAAGCAATGAAAGGCACTGTTCAGGCCTTGGACTCACACAAGACGTGTGAGGTCTATGGGAATGTTGGTCATTCGGGGAATGACTGCCCCAAAACTCGTGAAGAAGCTGCCTTCATCAACAACGGGTTTCGCCAACCACAAGGTAATAATGGGTGGAACAACCAGTCCCGCCCACAAGGTAATTCGAAGTTCAATTCTAATTACAATTTGAATCAACCTTCTTTTTAGGACTTGGTATTAGGCTAAGTTAAAATTAACAAAAATATTACTAAGAAGTTGATGTATAATGATAAAATGCTAGACAACATCAACTCTAAAATAGAAAGTTTATCCTCCTCAGTAAAAAATCCATTAAGTTTTAGCAAAATGATAGAAACTCAAATTTCACAAATAGTTGCCGCTATTCCTATCGATCATTCGGGGAAAACCCCGGGGTAACCCGAGAATTCCCTCAAAAATGTTAATGCAGCTACAGATCAATGAAGGAGGAGAGGTCTTGTCCGACGGACAAAAAATGTCGAAGCCTTGCTGAAGGTAAATCGATAGTTATCTTTAAATTCAAAATATTCAAAACAAATATCTCTATGATTAAAAATTTGAAGTTTTATGTCAAAATAAAAATCTTCAAAAAATCCTATAAAAATCATTTTCTAAATAAGAATAATTTATTATTACTAGTTATCATTTTTGCAATAATTATAAAAAATAAACATTCAATAAAATTTGTTGGAAAATCAAAATCGGGCAGACCATTGGGAATCTGGACGAAACCCCAATGGTCATAAGTTTGAAATGGTCATTGGCCACTACCTACCAAAGGATAGGCCAAGCGGGCCCACTATGGGGCGAGCGACCCCACGGGTCGACCGGCCCCTGGAGGTTGCCGTTGGCACTACCCTTTGGGTAGGAGCCGCGTGACCATTACCCCTTCTCCCCCTCTTGGGTTTTCACTCTATAAATACATGGGTGGTCGGGAGAAGCCCCTCACCCCTCTCACACTCTCTCATTTTCACTCTCTCACTCACTCACTTGCTCTCAAGTTTTTTTCAAGCATTTTCCAACAAGTTCTTGTGCAAGAAAGCTCTGCAAAAATTCCAAGCTCGAGCTAGTCTTCGGGTTCTCATTTTATATTTTGTGCTAACCCTAACCCATGGCCAAGTTTTTGTTTGTTGTGTGTTGTTTTCTACCATGGGTAGGTTTGGGAAGGTCATCGCCGGCGTGATCAAGAATATTGCATGATCAAGCTTGAAGTGCTCCCGTGGAAGCTCAAGCACGTGCTACACTGAACACGAAGAAAGCCCGATGCATGAAGATGAAGAGACCATGCCGACGGAAGAGCAAGAACAAGAACAAGAGCAACGACAATCGATGGAGGAGAATGACACACCCCACCTCAACTTGGAAAGAGGCCGGGAGATGGAAGCATACAACCTCATCAAGAATCGGAAGTTCGACCACACGCCATTGTATGACCCCACGCTTCTCCAAGCAATTGGTATGGATGTCAAATGCACCTTTATTTGGAAAGCCATTGGTTGGGAGGAAGTCGATCCCATTTAGAAACATGGTTCTCATCTCTTAACCATTCAATTTTAATGCTCACTAAAAGAAGTTGACAATGGGATCACCTTCCGCTTGTTTGAAGAAGAACATTTTTGCACTTGGAAAGATCTTGCTCAACACATAGGTTTCCAAAGAAGATGCTTAATTGACCTAGATCATGCTCTTAGAGGTTTTAATCACCATAAATTTTGGAATGAAATTTCGGGTCAAACCGTAGTTGGAAAATTTCAACCTCGTAACATTGACATCCAACACCCCACTCTTAGGCTCATGCATCGTTGGATCGCCATGACTTTGTTCTCTAGGCAAGAATTCAAATACTCTATGCCATGATTAAGAAGATTAAAATTGCTCCTGTCAAAGAAATATTCAAGCACTGGTTAGACACACTCAAGTTATTCTCTACTTCCATATCATGTACATCTCTTGTTACTCATATTGCCAATGGTGTTGGTGTGTTGGAAGATCGAGATGTAGATTATATTTTGACTCCGCGCATTATTATGGATGATCATTACTTGTTACAAGGACATCACTTGAAACATAATGTAGCTGGACAACTTGTATTTTCTTCAAGGGTGTACAAATGAAATCCCGTTACCTAACCCGGATCTTCGTTTGTATAATTCTCCTGTGCTAACCTTCCCTCGTGTCTCACAAGAGGAAGCACACATAAAATCTATGTCTAGCAGGGTCATAAGGAGCAGAACCCAGGATGAAGTGGGCAGTTCGCAACAGCCACCACCGCCGCCTTTTCTAGCCACGCCCCAGGTGTTCCATATGGAGTCATTCCCAACTGGGCAAGTGCCGGGGTTCACACCGATGTAGCACCCCGGTTGGGATCATGCTCCGTAGACACACGAGGCTAGAGGATCCGAATGGGTAGAGGATAATGCCGCAGCATGGGCAATGCACTCATCCGACTTCGAGGGGCTACCCCGCCTGTGCATCCTCGACAGTCTATCTCAGACCGTCAAGGATGGGAGGACGTCAACACCCATCTTAGAAGATTAGAAATCCACACTGGTGAGATCCAAAACACACTTCATGATCACGTGCAGAATTCGGCCTAGTGGCATCAGCAGCAGCAACAACAAATGGCGCAATTGAACACGATGCTGAAGCAACGGTACGATGTATAGGTGGTCTATTGGCGGTCCATGGGATACAACCCCGGACTATAGGTGATGAGCTAGCTTGGGGGAGGACCCCCGCAGAGGTAGGTAGTATCTTTTATTTTCCACATTTTAATTTTCGCATTATTTATTTTCTTCATTTATTTAGTTATTAGCATTTAAAAATTTGAAAAAATATATAATAAAAAATGAAATATGATAAAAACAACAAAAATATTTATTCCACTCTCATATGTGACTTAAGAATGTTTAGTTTTTCCTTTGTTGAAATGATGAATAGTGGCCCTATCTATAATTCATCTGTGCCTAGGATGTAACTTAGTATTCCTAAAGATTTAAGTTTGTTGGCAAAAATGTCTCATCCTAAAACTTGAAACTTGTGGGTTGCAAAAGCATGATCCTTTTCTAAGTTGTTGCAAGTTATAATATGGTAAATAGAATATGATATGACTTTATTCTAAAAGAAACTTGACATCTAGAGTTTTTATTTGAAAATGCTAAAATCAAAAGTTCCTCAATGATTATGAATTCCTACCATGGCCATATGACATGATTCAAATTCAAAACCTTAGTCATATGCTACTTATATTCACATTAAGTTTTGTCAAATTGTTGTGACCCTTATTAAGATTCTAGTCATGCACCAATGATCAAGATTCACGTACACCCACAAATAAATTGCTAACTCTTACCCTAAGAGTTACGCAAAAACATGCTTTTTCATCCACCAAATAAATACTCTATTCGTTTATCATGAGTCTTTCTCTCTAAAGTTTTCATATACCAAAAAAAAGTATGGGGCTATGCTTAAAAAAGAGAGACAAGCTCTCAAAATAAGAAAAGAAAAAAAAGAAAAAGAATAGAACACATGAAGGTTCCAAAGTATTAAAAAAGGGAGAGATAGCCCATACTTCCAAGGCAATTATTAAAAAGAGAGAAAGTCATGATCGAAAAGAGTACAAAAAAATATTAGGATTAGGAAAATATTCCACACACTTGCACATCTTGATCAAAGTGTATGACTTGCATCCCCTTGGATCCGTTTTTGACTTAGCAATATATGTGATGTAAGTATGCCTCTCATACCTACCTAAAACTTCACTCAAAGTCATTTAGAGATAGGATGAAAAGAAGACAACACAATCAAATGCCTTGGTGAGGATCATACACATTGAGCGATCGAGTGGATCATTTAAGCAACTGACATTTTATTTTGCAAAACTGATAAAACCTCTGGATGAAGGTTGATCAAAGAATGAATGATTGATAATTCTGTTAAAACTGTTCTATCTTGCAACCACCTAAGACTTGGAAAAACAATAAGCCCACAGGGATTAAGTTAAAAGGGTGGATAAAATGCCAAACTTATTTAAATTGAGGAAGAATACTTTGTTATAGGCATGGCACTTGTGAATTATATTCGGCATAGTAGCAACTCCTGGTCAACAACCAATAACTTTGCTATTTGCTCGGGACGAGCAAAGGTTAAGCTTGGGGGATCTTGTTGGCGGTTAAGCTTGGGGGATCTTGTTGGCGGTTATTAACGATCAAATCCGACCGCCAACTAAGGTACAAAAAAGAGGACAAATTGGCAATCTTAAACACATATGCACTTACTATTAACCAAGTTCACATGTATTTGGAGAATATTGTTTTGCAGGACATAAACACAAATACATAGAATAATTCACTGAAAGGCGGTTTCCGATGCTGATTTGCGCAAAGGAACAATGGAGATGCCCATTAACTCGACTCAATTGGGTCAAAGGAAAACCAAGGAGTGATCCATGTCTAGCCCACAGACCACCATGCGAAGGCGGTGGCAAGGTGGCTCAGTCAGGGGGCAGCCGACCCCTAGGAGCGCCCGACCCCCTACTAGCTCCTCTCATCCACCCCTTCAATAGGCGGTGGCATGAGGACATGCTGAGGTGGTGCCGTTCAGTCCTCACGCCAAGAATAGCCCCCAACACCACCTAGCTCCTTGTATAAATAGAGGGGTACCCCCCTCTACAACACACACCACATTGAGCAACACCTCTCACATCTCACTCTCTAGTTGTAGCTTTACTTTTATTAGTTATATTAGAGCAAGGCAAAGCTACCTTGGAGAGCTTCGCTCCTTAGAAGAAGAGACCTTTTGGTATGAATAGAAATATGAGTTCTTCCAAAGCTATGCTCTCATATTATAATTATAGTCATACTTATGAACTAGAGTATAGTTGTGTTATGATCTTGATATATGAACTAGTGCATAGTTTGTGTGTCATGAGAATAGCATACATGACTTTATGCTTAACTACTCATATAACTTATATAATCAGGTTTAGAGCTAAGTTGAGGTGGTGGTTCATCGTGCCGTCAGGTGTGCCCAAGTCCTTTACCTATCGATCCGTAGGGTCGGGGACCCGGGGGGATTTGGGTAGTTTCTATATACGCAAGCGTGGTGCTTGGGTATGGAGAGACTGGTGAATGCATTGTCCCTCTCCATGGTTGAGGTGGTAGGAAGCAGGTGGTGACAGCCCTATCCGTCCCTTGTAATCCCCCACGTTCGTTTGGGGTTAAGGAGTCTAAATTGTCACATGAGGTTGCTGGCACATCAGTACTCGGTGGCCTCCCGACCTGCTTCACACTTAGCCCTAAAACTAATTATGTAATTTGTATGATCATTAACTAATCTTTGTATGACTATATTAGACCAATGCCTGCTCGACTTAGGATTATTCTTTTATTCTTTCTTTTCTATTTTATCCTTGAGGAATGCCAAGCGTGTGTCCACTATCTTGAAATCACCATTCTTACCCCTATTATAAACATTGGTTTATTTGCAAGCATTATTATTCACGTTCATTTGGGATAATATAAAGAACGATACCTAGAATACTTCTGGGTGAATTGCTACAATGATAGCTCCCTGGGCTTGCAGATAAATATGTAAAATTGAAGAAACTATCAAGGCACTTCTGACACATTTGCTGGGGACACAAACCTATTAGCAATGCTCGGTATTGCCAATCGGTATTTCTAGCGCCATTGCCGGCGATGGATTTTAACCCCATCCTTAGTGGTGACGCTAAGAAATGCCAACACACGCGCATGCCTCACGAAGACCGCCTGCGCCCTTCCCATTCGCTTCCGATGTAAGTTTCCCATGCTGCCCCAAACATCACTAGCATCGGGAAGAGGAGTATGGGGAGGCGGATGCCTAGCCGGTGCCCGAAGGAGGAGAAGACACTGAGGCAAGGCATAAAAAAAGTGACGAGGGAGATGCAACACACAATTTACTTTTGAAACATCGAGATGCAACACTTGCAACATACGTTTGAAGGTAGATGAAACACTTGAAACTTGCTTCTGAAACACTTGTAAAACACTTGAAAACTGTTGCAAAAACATACACAATATCCAGATAAAACACTTGCAACATATATGTGAAACATAGGCAACATCTAGATAAAACACACCTGCAACATACATCCGAAAACACAGATAAAATATTGGAAACAGACCTTTGCAACATACATGTACAACCATTGCAACATATGCAACATCTCGATCTACTTTTACAACATCCGCTTGAAACCATTGCAACATACCTATGAAACACATGAAACATACTCTTGCAATATGCATTTTTAGCACATCGCAACATCTCCTTGCTCCTTGGGAGAATAGAGGCTCGTCGGCGGAGACAGTGACTCGGTGACGCTTCTAGACGCAAGGCCGGTAGCCGTGGCTGCACAAAGCGGCAAGGAGGCATCAGCCATGCAACACGACAGGGAGGTAGGCGATAGCCATGGCTCAAAGGCAGTCGCGTGCCATGCTTGGCAGGTAGGGCTAGTAGTTCGGTGGCCAAGCACCACGCCTAGCAGGCAGGGCCGACAGTCTGATGGGCGAGCGCTGCTCCTCGAAGGCGGTAGGTGAGCAGATAGGAGCAATGAGTGGATAAGAGTGACGAATGTATTTTTTTATTAGAAATAGATGAGGGGATTTGAGGGGGTCGTTGGGCCAGCATCTAGGAGACACATGTTTGGATGGACAGGGATGGACGAACGTCCTGATCCCAGCATTACCATTTTTATAAACGATTCGGCCAAGAGAGCTATCGATTATATTAAAAAAGAAGCTCAAACTGGGTCTTATAATGAAACAACAAAACGACAACATCACGGCTAAAGCAACCAAAACAACTAACACAAACACCGAGTACACCAAAGATCTGATCTTCCACAAAATTCTACGCAATAGCCAACCAATTAACATGCATCACTTGGACAACAGTTGTCATCAAAACACCAAAGTCACACTTGTGCCATCGTTCCCAATGTTGTCTCACACCAAGGTAGCCTCTGCTATGTAGAGCTAGTTGCCGCAATCCACTGCAAGGCATGTAACTTTGGTCATCATCATGTCGACCACATCAACCGAGATCCAAATAGCCCTAGGCCACCCTGCCGCTTCATCAAGAAAACCAAAATGCACGTGGGTCTCCAGCTACCATAAGAATGCCTCACACAGGTCACACTACTAGAAATATCCACTTTTATGACAAAAATCTTAATGACAATTCCAAAACTATCATAGAAGATCGCTTTTTATGATGAATATTTCTATTTCATCATAGATCAAAGGTGACGATCCTCAAACCCTCCCTTTCTATGATGAAATCAGATATCATCATAAGAAACATCATAGAAGAGCATAGGGTTTCATCATAGATCACTCACTCGACTCACCTATGAAGATCTTCTTTAATACTGTGACGAATAGGGCTTCGTCATTGAACTAATTACGCATCTATGACGAACAATATTCGATCTGTAATGAACGGCGCTTTGTCATAGATCTCCACACGGTACTTTATCCATTAGATGTGTACCTATGGGACCTGTAGTTACTCATCCATGACACTTGTAATTCAACATAAACGTCTTCGCTCGATCCTTTCTCCATACCATGTGTACCTATGGGGACCTTCTGTAACAACCCAAATTTTTGTGCAACCCAAAAATACCAACTTTTTAAAAATTTTGCTTGATTGTGTGTTGCATGTAAGACATTGTGTTCTCAAGATCTACTACCCTAAGTAGTTCTAAGCAACCAAAGGTTACCCAATGAGAAATCAAGCATGCCCTACCTCTACACCAAGCTGGAATTCAACCAAAGCAACCCCACCTCTAAATCGAGCAAACCCTAGCCTAACTCCTAGGGGAAGGATAGAGAAGTGGCCGAGAAAAGAAGAATACTCACCTTCCCATCTCGAGGAGCTTGAAGCCATGAAGATCGTCTGAAGACGGTGGAGGCAATGGCCTAAGCAAGTGTGGTGGCTTGGTTGGCGGGAAGGTGGAGAAGTAAGAAGGAAACTCTAACTGCTCGACTGTTAACCCTTTTATAATCATAAACTAACGGAGCGTCCATCAATTTCGGCGGAGTATCCGCTAGGTCTCTATGAGCATAATGGTTAAGTCACGTGATGGTTATAAAGATTGCCAGAACATTCGATGAGTCTATCGGGCCATCCGATGGAAGGTAAAGAGAGAACCTCTCCCTCTGTTGGTGACCCTCGAGAAGAAGAAATCATAAAGGAAAGGGAAGCAAGCCCCTAATCACAGAAGGAAACCTCAAAGTCTATCCAAGTGTAATTCTCCAATGGAACCTTGGGAAAGCTCCAGGACAAGCTTTTTCTAAGGAGGGGAGAGTTGTAATGACCCGAATTCGCTACAACCTAGCCTCTCAATTTCGATCACCGATGGAGCTCCTAGATGAGCCCTACAAGCTTTTGGATACAACAAAAACCGCAGATATATTGTTTTCTACCCAGTGAGGTGACTCGCAATTTAAAAGGTGCAACACAATGGTTCAGATTATTAGAGATCAGGTTGTTGACTCTTGGAATAAAGTTAATTGGCGCAATGCCAAATCCCAAGTGATTGGACCCATCTCTCAACCAACCAAGAATACCGGACAGTCCGACATCATACGGGACCATCCGCCAGTATCTGAACTACATGCAGTGAGTGAGGAATGAGCTATCCTCAACTCAACCATTGACCCCACATGTCATATGCATAAAATTGGATGAACCATACCTTAGCTGAAGCAGCACCAACTCAACCCATTCTCCCATTTCTCACCTCCCTCCCTTTCTCTAAAAGAGCAAGAACAAGGAAGAACTAGAGAGAGAAAATTGAGATTGGAGATGAAGGTGGAAGATGGAGTGAAGGCATGCATACCAAGATCATCACTTCATCAAGCTCAACTCATCCTCACCTCATGATCATGGTTAGCTCATGAGCTCTCATCTTGAATTGTTGGAAATCTCTCCCAAACCCTAATCTCAATCTTTCATGCATGTATGGATCATGGAGTGTGGTGAGATCTCATTCATCACAAAGGTAAGATCAAGGCCCTATGCATGACCAATATCAAGAAACCCCTCTCAATGTCACTCTCATGCTTTTCTATGGATTCTTGCAAGGATGTTGGTATTTCTCTCCAAGAATGGAAAGCAAGGTGTGATCAACCTCTTATCAAAGATCCTAGCCTCTTATGATTATCAACCTTGGAGTTAAGTTCCTTTTGCTCAATCTCAAGCCTTAGTCCCAAATGGTTCATGGGAAGGAATAGGACCCAAATCACTAGGTGTACTAGTTATCCATGACCCAAAACCCATCTAGCCCTAGCCTAGCATATCCCTAGAGGTATCCTAGAAGTTTGGTGTACATGCATAGATGTCTACTACCCCAAATTAGGATCTAACCAACTTAAAACACATAGCATAGGTTCTGTTGCCCAACTCACGGAGTTTCCGTCAAATGCGGCGGAGCATCCGATAAATCTTCCTAATTTAGTAAACCACCCTACAGAAGCACTCATACCCTTGTAGAGTGGGAACAACAGAGTGTTCGATAGGTCATCGAAGTGTCCGTTGAGTTATAAAGCCTTATGTTCAGTAACCCGAGAGTAACCAGTCTGTACCAGAGCATCCATCACTCATGACAGAGCGTCCGCTAAATTATAAGGAATAGCTACCTAGTAACCCAAGAATGACCAGTTTGTACTGAGCGTCCATCAATCGATCGAACCATCCGATGCCGATAATGAACCCTAGAAATGTCTAAGACCTGAACCTACCAGAATACCTATGACCTCCACGGATTGTCTATTAACCTAAACAGAGCCAACCCAGGAATAGCCTACCTTGGTACCCAGTACAGCGGAGTGTCCGTAATTAAGAACAGAGTGTCCGCCAGCTCATAGAGAGTGTGAGTTTGTTTAGCAAGCTTACCCATAAGGTTGACAACACAAGTCTAGAGCCTTTACCAAATAGCATAATAGTAGATGTCCCTTCCTGAGTCCCTAGTAATAACATATGCACCCATGTCCTTTCTCGTTATCTCGGATCACCGATGTATCTCCTAAGTCGCATCTCCCCTGTTCTTTCAGGAATGTCTCGAGTAAGGATCGTGTTTTTGTACAAGTTGTCATCGTTAGCTTTGAGAGCTAGGACGGCAGCATAATTAGGCAGGCACCCCACTACTATGAACCCTATTTTGGATACTTATGATGTCTCATTATGAGTTATGCATTACATAAAGTTTTGGTTATTAATCTTGTTCACTCTACACTTAGAGTCACTCATTAATCTAGTAGAAGCCTCTCATCTAAACAATGGGAATGGAAACGCTTAATTGCTTATTGCTTAGTTGCTTAGCAACGGTAGAAGTCAAGCATGAGAAGGGAACTCATTCTCGTGCGTGTAGGATGCTACACCGGGATAATTAATCACTAAAAGCAACGAGGGTACAACTTGACTTACTTCATGAATCTAGCTAAGGCACAACAACACCAAAGGCCATAACTTGGACACCACTTGGTAATTTTGCTCATGCGAGGGGTAGGTCATTGTGAGTGTGGGATCTCAAACGACATAGCTTGTGGAGCAGTTAAGGACCGTTTATTGGGATACATGAGTCCTAGTAACCACCCGTATAGACCACATGTCGCGGATGGGGTCGACAAGCCAAGTAACTAATTGCAACAGGTTTATCTGTGAAACTGGCAAGGGGGTGGCGTCGGTCGGGAATGTCCGGGACATTGACAAGGCACCAGTCGAACCTTTCGTCGGACACTCGGGCTGGATTAGGAAAGGTTGGAGAACGTGAGGCAACCCTTACTACCGGACCTGGTGTATAAAGGTTAGTCCCATTTCTCTATGTGGGTACATTTGTACACCTCTGTAGAGTTTGAAAGCCTAAAGTCCCTCGGGATGGAACCATTCGGTTGTTCCTACTTTCTATACGCATGGTAGTGTAATGATGGAACATGAAGATATGGCTTATATATGTTTAATATCCCTATGGATATAGTCCTTGATTATACTAATTCTTTAAAATGGATAAGAGCATGTCATCTAAGAAACGCCATGCGCTTTTTTGCAATTTTACAAATGCCTAATAAATTACCTGTGCATCCACCAAATATCTATGTGTTGGAATTAAGTCCTATGAGTACGAAATGTACTCACAGCGTTGTTGTTAAGTTGTTTTGCAGGTTATTGAGGTTTCCCTCTGGAACCATCTTCGATGAGTGTGACGGTTAGTAGACCTTGGAAGTTCTCCAAGATGAGCAGCGTGTTTTCTGATGAGTAGAAGAGTGAAATGAGGTGTAATCTGTATGGAAGGAAGTAGATAGAAAGGTAGTGTTAGTAGTAGTTTCTTGTCTTACTCTTATGTTATCATCAATAATGTTTCAGCTTAAGCATTGAAGACTTAGGTGTGTAACCAATTGAGTTGTTTGGTATGCCTTGCATCGGGAATGTGTGTAACTCAACACAAAGATCCTGAAGAGGAGTTGCTACGTGCGCTCCTAGGGGCCTCGCGGTGGCAAATTAGCGACAACCCCCACCTCATGTAGGCGTGCCGTGCGCGCTCGCGACATACTTGACAAGAGATGTTTTCAAATAAAATGTTTTTGAGGAAGATAAAAACCTTGGTTGAATACGAGCTGCACTCGAATTCAACATGCAACCCGACTCATGATTTATTATTTCCTAAAACAAAAACCTAACTTTCTCTCATCTTCTTCAAATTGAGTTTACAAATAATTGTGCAACATGTTTAGTGTAGATGCATGTGTGATTTGGATCTTTTCTTGGTTGTGCTTGGAGGTAGTTTCTCCTAGATCCCTAAGAGTAAAATAGAAAAGCCTCTCCTTGATTCCCTAGTCAACAGGCTTTTTTGGTCCAGTCGGCCTCCCCTCCTTAGGCCCATCCGGCCTCACCCTCTAGCCCATCAACCTCTCCCAACAGCCCAACCTAGGCCCCATGCCACACGCAGATGATGGGCTGTGGCCTAGATCGAGTACCACCTACACAGCCTAGCTCTGCCCCTCCGCTCACGTGAGCAGCATGTACACGAAGAAGCCCCCGCGCTCTCCCTCGGATACCCCCTCACGTAGTCCGTGCATGCTCTTGTACGGCTCCGCCCCTGGGCCCTGCAGTCAGCCGGAGAAGCCGTTCCTCCCATCCCCCCTCCGTCTCCTTTTCCATTAGCATCTTCGTTGCCACCTTCGTTCTATCTGCTGCGCTGCTTCCTGTCCAAGTTGGAGCACCGCCCGTGTTGCGTTCCGTAGGACGAGGCCACGGGCCCGCGACGCAGCTGTAGGGTCGAGATGGCGGACTAGAGGTGGGGTAAATAGTCCTTTCTAAAATTAATCGCGCCGGCTAACTGAAACAAATGTGAAATTAAAACTATCGGTCTAGCCAAGACTACTGCACCCCTCTATCTAAGTTGTCAAACACCTTATAAAGATCCTAATTAGGCAACAAAGGTGTCGGGCTAGCTAGAGCTCACCTAATTAATTCTGGGAGCAAGGTCACACAAACCTATGCAACTAGTACTTTAAGCACCGGGGGAGGTCCTACACAAACTAGTAAGGAAAAGTACAAAGCTCTTAAGCTCACTAGTAATGCTCAATAATAATGCTACACAAGTCAAATTAGAGAGCGTAAATTACTTAGCTACACAAACTAAGCAAGATAACTAATTTACTACAAAAGTAAACTAGTTACACAAGAGAGCTACTCCTATGCTACACAAGCAAGAAAGTAACTAGTAAGCTACACAAGCTAGCTAATTATAAGAGCAACTACACGAGCACAATATATATGAAAGTAAATACCAGCTTGTGTTGAAGAATTACAAACCAATGGGATGAACAAGGTTCATACGGTGATTTTTATCCCAAGGTTCACTTGGTTGCCAACAAGCTAGTCCTCGTTGTGTCGACTGTTCACTTGGTGGTTTAACGACTAATAAGTGTTTAACAAACCTAGCCCACACGTTGGGCATCGCAAGAACCTACCCTAAAAGTGAGGGTAGCTCAATGACACACTCTATTAGAGTAGCTCTTCGCGGCTCCCGCGGGGCGAGCACAATACCCCTTACAAATCCTTCTTCGGAGCATCGCACAAGCTTTTTGCGGGCTTCACAACGGAGACCACAATCCACCAAGCCGTCTAGGTGATGGCAATCACTAAGAATAACAAGAAATCTCCAATCACAAAGATTTCCTAGGACCACCAAATGCAAATTTCGAATCCACACACTAGGTCTCTCAACCTCTCACAAATTAGCACTAAGCTTAGAGAGGGAGAAAAAGGGTGGAGGTGGATCTTCAAGCTCTCATCCACACCCACACAGGGCACTCGACTCTCTCTAGAAATTACAGCTCAAATCATGAGAGAGAGAAGAGAGGAGGAAGAACCCTAACTTGCAACACCAAGAGCAAGAAGGGGGAATAGAGAGTGCTCTATGAGAGGAAGGGGAAAGGAGAAGCCTCTGTCTTATCCTCCCACCGGCCAAGCCACCAGGCGCACCCCCCAGGCCGCACGGCACCAAGTCAGGCCCAGCGCCCAGCACTGTGCGCGGCCTCCCACGCGTACGGCTTAGCCCAACGGTCGGCAGCCAGATGCAAGCAACGGGTGGCGCGGCCTCTCACACGCGACCGACACAGAGCAACGGGCGGAACAGGACGTGGACCCCACGCGGTCAACCGTGACATGGAGCGAGCGCTCCCTCAGCGAAAT
This sequence comes from Miscanthus floridulus, assembly GCF_019320115.1. Lineage (NCBI taxonomy): Eukaryota > Viridiplantae > Streptophyta > Magnoliopsida > Poales > Poaceae > Miscanthus > Miscanthus floridulus. The sequence goes on from NC_089589.1 coordinate 90,460,017, forward strand.
AGCCGGCCGCATGCCAACTGCCTATTCCTAGCGTGGGCCCCGCAAACTAATTAAAGAGCCCTTGTTTAGTTCCACCCTAACTTCCAAAAAGTTGCTACAGTACTTATCACATCGAATGTTTGCGGCCTGTGCATGGAGCATTAAATGTAGACGAAAAGAAAAACTAATTGCACAGTTTGGTGGGAAATTGCGAGACGAACGTTTTGAGCCTAATTAGTCCATGTTTAAACACTATTTATCAAATAAAAACAAACGTGCTACAGAGCCCACAATCCAAATTTCTTCCACTAAACAAGGCGCCGCAAACAGCAGCAAACTGAATCAGCGCCGCGCCGCGCCGATCTATGCATGCATGCGCGGTCAACGCGGCCGCTCGGCCTCGACACGCGCGACTACGCAGCGGCGCCCCTGAGCAGCGAGCGCCCAGGCTCCCGAGACCGGTGCCTCTCGTCCTGGGCTTCGGCAGCACGTCGGGCCGGCCCAGCCAGCAGACAACGTGGGCCCCAAGCGAAGCAAAGCCAGGCACCCTGCGCCCAGCTGGCCCAGCTAGCACTGGTCGACGGGCCGGCCTGGCACACTGGCACATACGGCCCAACTGCACGCTGCAGGCAGCCCAAGCGGCCAGCGCCCCGACGTGCCCAGCAGCTTCACATCAACAGCACTTCCAACTTCTCCTTGTTCTCAGCTTTTTCACCCTTTAAAGTTGCTAACCTTTTTCGAAAAAGCACTAAACAAATTAGCACTAGAGTTAGCATTTTAACAAAGATTTTCTCAGAGCTTTCTCATCCACCTCACCACATCACTAAGTGTTGATACTTCTTAACGACTATTGAAGGGTTCCGTAAGCGCACAGAACTATCGCGTAGCACTTCGCTCAGTGAGTACCGAGTGTTAAATTTATAATTTATCCCACAGGAAGACGAAAGGCTAGAATTTATAATTGGACTAGGATTTGCTAAAGAAAGGCTAAAGTTAATCCTAGGTAGGTGAGCGATAGTGAAGGATGAATGTAAACTACCTAAACTAAACTCCTAAATACCAGCTAACCTAGAGATAGCTAGGTGGGAGAGCGAGCGATTTATCTTTCTAGTAACTAAGGGTAAACAAATGACTAAAAGAAATACGATAGTACTTTAGGGCACAACCTGCCTATCAACTAGGAGACTTAAATAGACAAGGTCTGTCACGAGCCCTACGATTTAATAACTAGACTATCACGACTTGCCTGCCAACAAGGCTATCACCACTTGTCACCTACCACAATCTATCCGGAGGCCTAGCCATATCCACAGGTAATCTATAGCCTAAGCACTATGCTTAATCTATAAACTTACTACTTCGATCCGAGCTCCGATAAAATGAGATCAAAGCACCCTGACCAGACGGTGGAATCGGTACTAATGAAAGACTACTAATTATAAGATAACCTATGCTACTAATGCCAAACAACAAGCACCTAAGCTCACTAATGATGAACACTAATGACTAAGTACTTAGAGTAAAGCAGAGCAATAATATTAGAATAAAGTACTTAAATAAATACTGAATAAAGTAAATGTTGAAATGAAAGAATTACAAAGGAGCTATACCAGACCCAGAAGACTCTTTCGGACTCCGAGAGCAGCTCCGCTCTTACTCTACTCCACTACTAGACACTACTACACAAAATCTTTTGCGCAGCGTTTCCAAAATGGCTTTGGAGGTGGGTGGCTGAAAGGTCCTAATGGCTAGAGGGGGGTGAATAGTCTAATAAAAATTTCTACAACAACAATTAACAAAAGGTTAGACAATTATGAGGCGAAGCAAGTGTTGCACTAGCCTACTCAAAATGCAAGCCACCTACCACAATTCTAGTTTAGATAGTGTCGATTCACATAAGAGGTATGACACTACCCTATGTTAGTGTGCTCTCAATGGCTAACTAAAGAGCCACACCAACCAAGCAAGCAAGCTCTCACAACTAGTTACACTAAAGAGCTTGTCAACTAGTTTGCGATAATGTAAAGAGAGTGATCAAGATAGTTATACCACCGTATAGAGGAGTGAATCAATCAATCATAAGGATGAATAACAATGAAGACCAATAACCTCGGAATCAAAGGATGAACACAATGATTTTTATCGAGGTTCACTTGCTTGCTGACAAGCTACTCCTCGTTGTGGCGATTCACTCACTTGGAGGTTCACACGCTAATTGGCTTCACACGCCAAACCCTCAATAGGGTGCCGCACAACCAACACAAGATGATGATCACACAAGCCACGAGCAATTCACTAGAGTACCTTTTGGCGCTCCGCCGGGGAAAGGTCAAGAACCCCTCATAATCACCACGATCAGAGCCGGAGACAATCACCACCCTCCGCTCAATGATCCTCGTTGCTCCAAGCCGTCTAGGTGGCGGCAACCACCAAGAGTAACAAGCGAAATCCGTAGCGAAACACGAACACCAAGTGCCTCTAGATGCAATCACTCAAGCAATGCACTTGGATTCACTCCTAATCTCACTATGATGATGAATCAATGATGGAGATGAGTGGGAGGACTTTGGCTAGGCTCACAAGGTTGCTATGTCAATGAAAATGGCCAAAGATGTGAGCCATAGCCGGCCATGGGGCTTAAATAGAAGCCCCCACGAAATAGAGCCGTTGTACCCCTTCACTGGGCACACTGCGCTCTGACCGGACGCTCCGGTCCAACTAACCGAACGCTAGCCCTCAGCATCCGGTCGCCCGATGGACGCCACGCGTCACCAGCTTCAAACGCTGTTAGTCAGATTTCAACGGCTACGAAGCTGACCGGACGCTCCGGCAAAACGGACCATACGCTGGAGCCTCAGCGTTCGGTCGAGTACAGTGAGGGTCCAAAACCGGTTTCCCTCAACCGGACGCGTTCGGTCCACCTCGACCGGACACAGCCCAACGTCCGGTGGTAAACCCTAGCCACTGTACCGCCAAGTCAGCGCGACCGGACGCAGGCAGTCAGCGTCCGGTGCATTTGGATCCAGCGTCCGGTCACTTGACCGATGTTGGCATCTCCTCCGTTCTCTTCACCCTTGCTCAAATGTGCCAACCACCAAGTATATCACCATGTGCACATGTGTTAGCATATTTTCACAAACATTTTCAAGGGTGTTAGCACTCCACTAGATCCTAAATGCATATGTAATGAGTTAGAGCATCTAGTGGCACTTTGATAACCACATTCCGACACGAGTTTCACTCCTCTTAATAGTACAACTATCAAACCTAAATGTGATCACACTGTCTAAGTGTCTTGATCATCAAAACAAAATAGCTCCTACTCATTATACCTCTGCCTTGAGCTTTTTATTTTTCTCTTTCTTCTTTTCAAGTTTAAGCCCTTGATCATCGCCATGCCATCACCATTGCCATGTTATGATCTTCATTAGCTTCTCCACTTGAAGTGTGCTACCTATCTCATGATCACTTGATAAACTAGGTTAGCACTTAGGGTTTCATTAATTCACCAAAACCAAACTAGAGCTTTCAATCTCCCCCTTTTTGGTAATTGATGACAACCCTTATACAAAGATATGAATTGAAATTCAATTGAATCTATGTTGCTTGCCCAAGCATATTTACCATGTGTAAAAGGATATGGACAAGTTGCATGAACCTCAAATGGTAGCAATTGCTCCCCCTACATAAGTGCTAAGAGTTTGGATTGAAGCTTGCACATATGCTTAGATAGGAAATATAGGAGTCAATGTCTACCAAATGATGCTAAGGTATAAGAGATGGACCTTTGAAGCGTGATACCAATCGGAGTGCACCAATATACCATCCTTAGCACCATGGTTAGCTCAATATCACTTGGAAACAAACTTTAGAAAGATACCACTTGTAAAGACTTACTTAGAAATGAAAATTATCTAGTGATTTCATTTCATCATTCAATCTTACAACTAACATTCATCACACAAGCATGGATGTGTAAATTTAATACTTATGCCATGCAAGCAAACATATGAAATGCACATACAAATGCACCATACAAGTTCATGAGCTTGCTCCCCCTACTTGTGTGCTCAAAATGTTAATTGATTCCTTTCCTTTGTCATATCTCTCCCCCTATGTCAAGTTCTCCCCCGTTGTTGTCTTTTCACTATCTTAGTACACTAATATCTTTGTTTTTCTCCCCAGGTACTAGTATCTTTGTTTCCCTCCCCCTTTGTCATCAATGACCACAAAGGTTCTAAATATAGATAGTATTACTTGTAGGGTCGAGATTATCAATATCAATCAATGGGGTGAGAATCATTTTCCTAAATTTGGTCTAGTCTAGATCATTTACCAAAGATATTTAACTCGGTTTGATCCAAGGACAAGCTTCTTCACACCTCCAAATAAGGGTTATCTTGTACCATGTTGAGTTAAACACTTATAGCTCATTTTCTAGATTAAACACTAGGTTTACAAGCCCATAAACATGTCATATGCTATCACTAGATCAAATCAAGCATAGAAGCAATAGTGATACCATATAAACATCAAATTCATTTGATTTTCATGAATGAGCCTAATAAAATAGAACCATTTGAAAGGTCCTAATAAGATTGAAAATATGACTAGATGCACTAAACATGTCCTTAGCAAGGATGTATGCCATGCCAATCAACTTTTACCTTGGATTGCTCGAAGGAGAGGCATGCCATGTAAATGGGGGGTGCATCAACACATATTTGAGAAATCCAATATGTTCAACTCATTCCTTAGCTTGCAAAACCTTTTCTCATCCAATGGCTTGGTGAATATGTCGGCAAGTTGATCTTCGGTGCCTACACTCTCAATGCAAATGTCCCCTTTTTGTTGATGATCTCTTATAAAATGGTGGCGGACATCAATGTGCTTTGATCTTGCATGTTGAACCGGATTGTTGGTTAGCTTGATTGCACTCTCATTGTCACATAGCAATGGCACTTTCTTGAACTTGATTCCAAAGTCACTCAAAGTGGCCTTCATCTAAAGTACTTGTGCACAACAACTACCGGCGGATATGTATTCGGCTTCGGCGGTTGATAATGCAACACTATTTTGCTTCTTTGATGACCATGAAACAAGTGATCTTCCCAATAATTGACATGTGCCTGAGGTGCTCTTCCTTTCAACCTTGCATCCCGCATAATCCGAGTCGGAGTAACCAACTAGCTCAAACTTTTCTCCTTTGGGATACCACAAACCAACATTTGGTGTATGCTTCAAGTACCTCAATATCCTCTTTGTAGCCTTCAAATGACTTTCTCTTGGTGAGGCTTGAAATCTTGCACACATGCATACACTAAACATGACATCTGGCCTTGATGCGGTCACATAGAGTAGGCTTCCAATCATAGACCGATACAACTTTTGATCCACCATGTTTCTACTTGCATCACTATCCAAGTTGCCATTTGTTCCCATTGGTGTGCTAATGACTTTGCTATCAATCATGCCAAACTTCTTGATCATGTCCTTGATATACTTGCCTTGACTCACAAATGTACCATTCTTTAATTGCTTGATTTGAAGACCAAGGAAGTAACTCAATTCTCCAATCATGGACATCTCAAACTCATTAGCCATCATCTTTCCAAACTCATCACAAAATTCTTGATTGGTTGATCCAAATATGATATCATCAACATATATTTGCAACACAAATAGATCTTTTCCAATCTTCTTGATGAAAAGAGTGGTGTCAACCTTGCCCATTGTGAGCCCTTTAGAGAGTAGGAAATCCCTCAATCTCTCATACCATGCTCTAGGTGCTTGCTTCAAACCATACAATGCCTTCTTCAACTTGTATACATGGTTGGGCTTCTTATCATCTTCAAAACCAGGAGGTTGCTCAACATATACTTCTTCATTGATATAACCATTGAGAAATGCACTCTTAACATCCATTTGATAGAGCTTGATGTTGTGGGCACAAGCATAGGCTAGCAAGATTCTAATTGCTTCCAACCTAGCAACCGGGGCATATGTTTCTCTAAAGTCAAGACCTTCAACTTATGTATAGCCTTGTGCTACCAATCTTGCTTTGTTCCTTACCACTATCCCATCTTGATCTTGCTTGTTTCTAAAGACCCATTTGGTTCCAATCACATTGTGTCCCTTTGGTCTTTCTACCAACTCCTATACTTGATTTCTTGTGAAGTTATTCAATTCTTCATGCATAGCATTCACCCAATCAACATCCATCAAAGCTTCATCTATCTTCTTTGGTTCAATGGATGACACAAATGAGAAGTGTTCACAAAATAATGCCAATCTTGATCTTGTTTGTACACCTCTTGAAATATCACCAATTATAGTGTCCAAAGGATGATCTCTTGCAATATTTGTTGGTTGGAGTATTGGAACTTGATTGCTTGCACTTGCTTGATCATTGGGTTGAGATGATGTACTAGCCACTTGATCTTGTTCATTATCATGAGATCCACTTGCACTAACTTGATTTGTATCATCTTGCACATTTGAGTTAGAGAGCACTTGCACTTGATCATCTTCATCATCATTTACTTGCCTAAGCCTCAATTCACCAATATCCATGTTCCTCATGGCACTTGAAAGTTGAATGCCTCTAACATCTTCCAAGTTCTCATCTTCTACTTGTGAACCCTTGGTTTCATCAAATTCAACATCATGAACCTCCTCAAGAGTACCACTATCCAAATTCCAAACGCTATATGCTTTGCTTGTAGTGGAGTAACCAAGTAGGAATCCTTCATCACATTTCTTGTCAAACTTGCCCAATCTTATGCCTTTCTTCAAGATATAGCATTTGCAACCAAAGACCCAAAAATATGCAATGTTGGGCTTTCTATCATTCAAGAGCTCATATGGTGTCTTCTCTTTCAATCGGTGACAATAGAGGCGGTTGCTACAATAGCAAGCCGTGTTGATAGCTTCGGCCCAAAAAGATTGACTCACATTGTACTCACTAAGCATAGACCTTGCCATATCAATGAGTGTTCTATTCTTCCTCTCAACAAGGCCATTTGATTGAGGTGTGTACTTGGCCAAGAATTGATGTCTAATTCCAAATTCATCACATAACTCATCAATTCTAGTATTCTTGAACTCACTACCATTGTCACTTCTAACTCTCTTGATGGTTGTTTCAAACTCATTGTGAATGCCCTTGACAAATGATTTGAATGTTACAAACACATCACTTTTGTCCACTAGAAAGAATACCCAAGTGTATCTAGTGTAATCATCCACTATGACAAATCCATATTTGTTACCACTGATACTAGTGTATTGTGTTGGCCCAAACAAATCCATGTGCAATAACTCAAATACTTTACTAGTGCTCATCATGCTTTTGTTAGGATGGGTGTTTTCCAACTTGTTTGCTGGCTTGACAAGAGCTACAAAGCTTATCCTTTTCAAACACAACATCTTTCAAGCCTTTAACTAAGTCATGCTTAATCAATCTATTCAATTGTTTCATTCCAACATGACCAAGCCTTCTATGCCATAACCAACCCATGCTAGACTTAGTGAACAAGCATGTAGATAATTTAGCTTCACTAGCATTGAAATCAACCAAGTATAGATTCTCATATCTAAAGCCTTTGAAGATCAAGTTAGAGCCATCTACACTTATGATCTCTACATTATCTACTCCAAATATGTATTTGAATCCAAGATCACACAATTGAGCCACGGATAGCAAATTGAAATTCAAGCTCTCAACTAGCAATACATTGGATATGCTCATGTCATTGGATATTGCAATCTTACCAAGCCCTTTGACCTTGCCTTTGCCATTGTCACCAAATGTGATACTATCATAACCATCATTGTCATTTGTGTTGATTGAGTTGAACATTCTTGCATCACTGGTCATGTGTTGAGTGCACCCACTATCAAGAACCCAATGCCTTCCTCTAGCTTTGTAATTGACCTACAAAAGAAGATCAATTCTTTTTAGGTACCCAAACTTGCTTGGGTCCTTGAAGGTTAGTTACTAAGCTCTTTGGCACCCAAATGGCTTTCTTCTTTGAGCCCATCCATGGCTTACCAATGAATTTAGCCTTTACACCATTTGTACCCTTAGTAAGTATATAGCATGAATCAAGCTTAATGGAGGATACATTAGCATTTTTGCTCTTGTTTTTGCATTCTTGCTCTTTGTGACCAACTTGCTTGCAACTAGTGCAAAACCGACCATTGTTCTTCATAAAACTAGTCTTGTGAGGAGCAAAGGTCGCCTTGCCTTTCTTGGGGGTATAGCCCAATCCCTCTTTGTAGAGAGAAGCTCTTTGGCTACCCAAGCACATAAGCAAGCGGTCCTCACCACCATAAGCCTTAGCTAAGGTGTGAGTGAGCTTAGTGACCTCCTTCTTGAGGTTCTCATTCTCAACCACTAGTGAGGTGTCACAAGTGAGACCATCACTACTAGATGAGGTAGAAGTGGAAGTGCTACAAGAAGTGTTAGTAGTAGCAACAATGATAGGCATAGATAGTGATGTATTAATTAAATCACAAGTTACACCTACATCACAAGTTTCAACATGCTTCTTTTTATCTTGTTCATTAAGCAAAGTGGAATGAGCTTTTTCAAGCTTTTTGTGAGCCTTGCCAAGCTTCCTATGGGCTTCCTCTAACTTCTCATGAGTTGCTTTGAGCTCATCAAGGGCTTGCTTAAGGGCTTTTACCTCCTTATTCAAGCTCTTGCATTCCCTTCTCTTAATGTCAAAGTGTTCTTTAGCATCTTCTAGCATGACAAATAATTCATCCTTAGTAGGTTCATCATCATCACTATCACTATTATTTTCATTTTCATGTTCATTATCATTAACATGTTCTTCATCACTTTCATCATCACAAGATTGTACCTTAGTGGCCTTAGCCATGAAGCATGATGAAGATTCGAAGAGAGAAGGCTTCTCATTGATGGCAATACTTGCAAGAACCTTCTTCTTGGTGGTCTTGTGATCATCACTATCATCATCATCATCACTTGAGGAAGCATCAGTATCCCAAGTGACTACATATGAACCACCCTTCTTCTTCTTGAAGGCCATCTTGTCCTTCTTCTCTTTCTTTTCCTTCTTGTCCTTCTTCTTGTTCTTCTTGTTGTCATCATCATTGTCACTATTGTATGGGCACTGAGCAACAAGATGATCTTTGCTTCCACATTTGAAGCACCTTCTTGACTCTTCTTTGTTCTTGGATGAAGACTTCTTTCTTCTAGCACGGTAGCCCTTCTTCACCATGAACTTGCCAAATCTCTTGACAAATAGAGCCATCTTCTCATCATCATCATCATCCCATGATTCATCTTCTTCACTTGATATTTCTTGCTTTGCTTTGCCATTGGATGATGTGGTTTTGAATGCCACGCTCTTCTTCTTCTCATCCTTCTTCTCATCTTTCTTCTCCTTCTTTTCTTCCTTCTCATCATCATCTCTATAAGTATCATCAGTCATTATATCTCCCAACACTTGGTTTGGTGTCATAGTGTCCAAACCACTCCTCACTAGAATAGTGACCAATGTACCAAATCTTGAGGGCAAGCATCTCAAGAACTTGTGGGAAAAGTCCTTGTCCTTCACCTCTTCTCCAAGTGCTTTGAGATCATTGATAAGCACTTGAAGCCTATGAAACATCTCCGGCATACTTTCATCCTCCTTCATCTTGAAGCTTGCAAACTTCTCTTTGAGAATGTAAGCCTTTGCACCCTTCATGGCTTGAGTGCCCTCAAATGATTCTTCCAACTTCTTCCAAGCCTCATGAGCCATCTCGATATTCTTGATTTGCTCAAATGTTCTTTCATCAATTGCATCATGAATGGCACTTAGAGCAATATCATTGTTTTAGAGAAGCACTTCTTCGGCGGTGGCGGGATTCTCCAGATCACCAATCTCAATTTTGGTTTCTACCACCTTCCACACCTTTCTATTGATTGACTTGATATGTGTGGTCATTTTTGACTTCCAATAAGGATAATTTGTGCCATCAAATTGGGGTGGCTTCTTGGTGTTGTTAATTTGAGCTATTTTAACACCGAAGGTTGTTAAGCCTCAAATGACGGTGACCTCGGCTCCGATACCACTTGAAAGGTCCTAATGGCTGGAGGGGGGGTGAATAGCCTAATAAAAATTTCTACAACAACACTTAACAAAAGGTTAGACAATTATGAGGTGAAGCAAGTGTTGCGCTAGCCTACTCAAAATGCAAGCCACCTACCACAATTCTAGTTTAGATAGTGTTAATTCACATAAGAGGTATGACACTACCCTATGTTAGTGTGCTCTCAATGGCTAACTAAAGAGCCACACCAACCAAGCAAGCAAGCTCTCACAACTAGTTACACTAAAGAGCTTGTCAACTAGTTTGCGATAATGTAAAGAGAGTGATCAAGATAGTTATACCGCCGTGTAGAGGAGTGAACCAATCAATCACAAGGATAAATAACAATGAAGACCAATCACCTCAGAATCAAAGGATGAACACAATGATTTTTACCGAGGTTCACTTGCTTGCCGACAAGCTACTCCTTGTTGTGGCGATTCACTCACTTGGAGGTTCACGCGCTAATTGGCTTCACACACCAAACCCTCAATAGGGTGCCACACAACCAACACAAGATGAGGATCACACAAGCCACGAGCAATTCACTAGAGTACCTTTTGGCGCTCCGCCGGGGAAAGGTCAAGAACCCCTCACAATCACCACGATCGGAGCCGGAGACAATCACCACCCTCCGCTCAACGATCCTCGCTGCTCCAAGCCATCTAGTTGGCGGCAACCACCAAGGGTAACAAGCAAAATCCACAGCGAAACATGAACACCAAGTGCCTCTAGATGCAATCACTCAAGCAATGCACTTGGATTCACTCCTAATCTCACTATGATGAAGAATCAATGATGGAGATGTGTGGGAGGACTTTGGCTAGGCTCACAAGGTTGCTATGTTAATGAAAATGGCCAAAGATGTGAGCCATAGCCGGCCATGGGGCTTAAATAGAAGCCCCCACAAAATAGAGCCATTGTACCCCTTCACTAGGCACACTGCGCTCTGACCGGACGCTCCGGTCCAACTGACCGGAGGCTAGCCCTCAGCGTCCGATCGCCCGATGGACGCCACGCGTCACCAGCTTCAAACGCTGTTTGTCAGATTTCAACGGCTACAAAGCTGACCGGACGCTTCGGCAAAATGGACCAGATGCTGGAGCCTCAGCGTCCGGTCGAGTACAGTAAGGGTCCAAAACCGGTTTTCCTCGATTGGACACGTCCGGTCCACCTCGACCGGACACAACCCAGCGTCCGATGGTAAACCCTAGCCACTGTACCGCCAAGTCAGCACGACCGAATGCAGGCAGTCAGCGTCCGGTGCATTTGGATCCAGCGTCCGGTCACTTGACCGATGCTGGCATCTCCTGCGTTCTCTTCACCCTTGCTCAAATGTGCCAACCACCAAGTGTATCACCATGTGCACATGTGTTAGCATATTTTCACAAACATTTTCAAGGGTGTTAGCACTCCACTAGATCCTAAATGCATATGTAATGAGTTAGAGCATCTAGTGGCAGTTTGATAACCGCATTCCGACACGAGTTTCACTCCTCTTAATAGTACGGCTATCAAACCTAAATGTGATCACACTCTCTAAGTGTCTTGATCACCAAAACAAAATAGCTCCTACTCATTATACATACCTTTGCCTTGAGCTTTTTGTTTTTCTCTTTCTTCTTTTCAAGTTTAAGCCCTTGATCATCGCCATGCCATCACCATTGTCATGTTATGATCTTCATTAGCTTCTCCACTTGAAGTGTGCTACCTATCTCATGATCACTTGATAAACTAGGTTAGCACTTAGGGTTTCATCAATTCACCAAAACCAAACTAGAGCTTTCAGTGGCCCAGTTGCTTGCCTTAGTTATTCGAGGCAGGGCAGCCGGGCCAGCCACCACCTCGGTTAATAAGTATTAACCAAGGCAGGCATTGTAAAATAACTGCCTCGGTTAATAAGTATTAACCAAGGCAGGCATTATAATATAACCGCCTCGGTAAATCATTAACCGAGATGGGCATTATAAAATAACCGCCTCAGTTAATAATTATTAACCGAGGCGAGCATTGTAACATAACCACCTCGGTAAATCATTAACTGAGGCAGACATTGTAACACAACCGCCTTGGTAAATCAGGCCCAACCCGCTAGCCCACACTTGCCCACAATATATTCAGGACTTAGGGTTTTCTTCTCCTCCACCTTTATCTCTCTCAGCCATTTCTCTCTCAACGGCGCCTACAGCTGAGCTAGTCACGACTCCTACGACTCCAGCCTCCCTCCCTCCACTCTCTCCCTCCCTCCACTAGTCCACCCTCTCCCTTGCACCTCTTGAGCAGATGGACCTGAGCAAATCCTAGTGAGCCCAAGGTCCTCTCCATCAGATCCTACCAGCACTCCCCTTCCTCTCTCCAGCGAGCGACAGGCCCCGGCACTCGTCGCCCTGCCCTGATGTTTTAGGCCCTGGCGTGTGGCATCCCAGTGGCACATGAGCCAGCTAGGTTCCTTCCGACAGTGTAGACACATGAGGCAGCCTGCTCCCTCACGACGGCGCTTAGGAACTGGCAACGGCGCAGCGAGCGGGACCCAGCGGCTAGATTTGTCCTCAAGCAGGTGTCCTCTCTCTCTCGGTCTAATCTCTAGCTCCATCTCTCACACTCTACTTGTAGATCCAGATCTAGATCCAAGGTGACGGCGGCACAGCGGGCGGACAGATGGCAACAATCTACTCTTTCTCTCTCGGTCTACTCTAGGTGGCGGACGGCGATGGCTCCTCCCGACGGATGGCGGCACGATGGGTGAGGCGGCGGGGCTAGATCTGGCTCGTGTGCTAGGAACAGGCTCACCAGTGGGCTTAGAAAATGGGCATGCCGGTGGGCTCGAGGATTTTTTTTTGTTTTTTTATCGATTAACCGAGGCAGGTGTTCTAAAGAGCCCACCTCCATTGATTGATTAACCGAGGCGGTCATGGCAACCACCTCAGTTAAGGCCATGATTAACTATGACCTTTCATCTGAGGTGGTTGCAAAAACCGCCTCGGTTAACCTTTTTTGTCCATCTCGGTTAAGATTCCTATAGTAGTGAAACTACTATTCTATAGCTAATGCTAAGCTAGAAAGCTAAAAGAAACTTGGAGAGCTTGGAATTGAATGGGAGTGTTCTTTCACCGAGCTGCACGCCCTCTATTTATAGTGTAGAGAGGCTTGGGGGGTATTTGTAGGCAGTAGCAAGGTTGGTGGAGGCAAGGGGGCGCCGGGCGGCGGTAGTAGGGTGCCGCTTGGCCCTTGGATGCACCGCCTTTGCATCCAAGGGTGTTGGTTGCTCCTTAATGATGGTTGTGAAGACAGCACATGATGAAACTTGGCTGGTAAGTCGGTTGGTGAGGCTCCAAGTCTATGACAATGGGCCCATGGATCCATGGCCTCTTCATCTTGACCATTGGTCAAAACCAACTTGAATCAACGCTTGGTATTGCTTCTAAGGAGCTCCCATGGATCGTTGATGTGGCAAAGTGCCAAGTTGCCACTTGGTAGGGTCGGGCGACGTCTAGGTGGCGTCGGGCAACGATGGCCTATGGGCCCAGGTGGCCCTTCCATGTCCACTTGCTTCCTTGGTCCATGTTTGTCACCATTTTGGCCTATTTTTGCTATATTTCCTACATACAAATAATTCTACAAGCACAAGTGGAACTAGGTGAAATTGAAACAAAATTCCACACATGTGATGATGATTTACCTCACTATATCATGCTTTTGGGTGGAATGTTGATGGTCCAAATTGGTGTTAGTGACCGTCAATAAGCTCCCGCAAGCTACCCCTTTGCTGTCCTCAGCAAAGATGCGGGTTTAGCATGGAATAGGTGTTGGATCAGGAGTTGCGTACTATATAACACCCTGCAAAGACTTGTATACAAACAAATACTATCTCTTGAGTTGAACATGTTAGTGCTTAGAAATTTCACCATCAGTCTTAGCAACGTGGGACTTATAGCTTTCACCTTGACACGAGCAATTGCAAGACTGTATAGCTAGATAGATACTTTTTGCCTACTTTGGTTTAGCTCAAACTTCCTAGAGGTTTTCAATAGATTTTGAGAAGAAAACTTGCCTAAGTTCCTTAGATGGTACACTCAAGTCACTCAATGGTGCTTGAAATCCTCACCAAGGCCATGAATTTTAGCCTCAATTTCTCCTAAAGCTTATGTGGAGCTCAAGGTAGGGGGTAAAAGCATAGCTTACTTGAATTGAATATATTGCTAAGTCAAGCACTTGGATCACAAGGAGCAACAAATCATACAAATTGATCAAGATGTGCATGTGTGTGGTATATTTGATGGAAGTGGTACTCCTTTGAGAAGTTTCCCTTCTCTAGCTTCTTTTTGAGAGGGTATGGCTACTTTCTTTTTCTCACTCTCTCTTTTTTTACTAAACACTAGAGCTTTTTGCTCTTTTATTCTCTCTCATTTTTTTCTTCTGTAGCCCATGCCTCTCTTTTTTATGTAAGATAGCTAGAGAGGTAACTTTGACTCTCATAGAGCAATAATGAATGTAAAGGATATGTGGTTGCGTATCCCCAGTGTAGGAATAGCATAAATATGTGGGTGTATGTGATCTTGATCAAAAAGCATGAAAAATTTCTCTACTCAGATCAACAAGGCTTGAAAAAGCTCAAAACAAACAAGCAACTTTTATGGTGGCTTTATCATATATGAATGGATGTTTATTTGGCTTTGGTAGGAATTTATCACCATTGAAGAACATCTAGCAAGAGAGTTTTAGCTTTTGGCAAAACAAAACTCCATGTTATTTTTACCATTCCTCAGATAGGTTCAAAGATTTACTCTAATCATAGCATACAACATATCTTACAAAAGCCTATTCTTGGTTCTAGCATTTGCAACCCACGAAAGCATTCAACTTCGGATGAACTCTAAGTTTATCATGCTCAAAACTTAAGAAGTATAAGGTTGTATAACAAGCTTTTCCAAAGTATCATAGAGCAACTATTTATCATCTCCAATTAATTTTATCATCATGTTATTAGAGTAGAGTTTCTCTCGAGATAAATTTAAAGGCACTCCTCTCTACATTCTATGATCATGAATATTGAAATGTAAAGCAAACATGAATGTGAAGAGAGGGTTTAAGATCTTCATACCTGAGTGGGGAGAGATATCTCCCCCAAGCTTGCCTTTTGCATAGGTTGGAATGTCTTATGGTGGCTCTTTTGATTCTTTTCTTTATTGACTAACTAATACTACTAAAATGCATAAATGACTAACTAGCTAAACCTATAACTACTAGATAACTTATTAAGCAGGGATGCTACTAAATTTTATTCATTATTACTAAATATTTTTTTTTTGTTGGGGGAGGTACCCCCGGCACCGCTCCCCCAAGCCCTTGACCTAGCACTGGTCTTCCTAGCTTGCCTCATCGCGGACAGTAACCTCCGTGGCAAGGCTTTCTCTACTCGTTTGTGTCCTATTTGCGTAACCAGGCAAGGGGCCCAAAGGTCGATCAAGCCTCGAAGAGATAGAAGGAAAGGAGCTAGGCGGCAAGGATGGGTGGCCCTCCACCATGGATACACGAGGGTCTAGCGCCCGACGCGGGAGGGGACCACCCCGATAGGGAAGATGGCCCTGTTAGGCGAATGGGCCTAGGAGTGGTTGACCATGTGAGCAAGATTACCGTCATGCCCTTGGCTAATGTGCTACACTTTCCACCTAGGGTCCGCCCCTAATGCAATTCCACTGTGCCCACGGGTATGATCTATAAATACTCGGGAGGCTCCTGTAGGAAGGGATGGATTTTTCCCAGACAAATTAATGGGCACTTAATCCACATTTATTCATCGCCTCGCTTACTATTACATTCGCTTGTCCCTACGAGATAGCTTAGTCCCTTCCCTATGGGAAACCCTCGGTCTCTCCCCTCCGTGTTACTCAGCAAGGGCGAGAGACTAGGAGTGACCCCACATTTATATATGTTGCTTTAAATGCATATCTATCCTATCAGGCATTAGCTACTACAGAACTTTATTTATTAACATAGAGTAGCTAAATGCAACTAACCTATCATGCAATATAAATCAAATTTATTGGAAATTTAAATATGAGATGCAACTAATGAAATGTGGTAAATAAATGCAAAGGATAGAGAACTTAACTTTTTATGGGCTCAAGGTCATTCGTCCTTGGGCGGAGGTGTTTCCTCTTGTTCCACCTCGGAGGTCTTGTTAGGATCAGGGGATGAAGAGTTTGAGGATGGATCTTTCTTTTTACACCATCTCTTTCTATTCTTCTTCTTGACAGGTTTCTCCGGTTCATCAATCGGCTTCGGTTTCTTCATCTTGATTCTCTTTGGATGCTTCTTCTTTTCCTATTTCTCATCAAAGAGGTGTTGTTCAGAGGCAAAAGAAAATATTTCTTTTCTTCTAGCAAAGTGGAATTGGATTTGCCCAGAAGCCACATATATGCAAGCATTTGCAGTGTTAAGGAAGGGGTGACCAAGGATTAAAGGTGTATCCTCAGCGTTGCCCATGTCTAAGATCATAAAAATCTATAGGAATATAGGCACTCCTAACTTTAACTAATAAATCAATGGCTACTCTCTCGAGATAACAGATAGATTGGTCGGTTAGCTGTAGGTAAACTGAAGTTGGCGCTAAGGTAGTGTAGAACAATTTGTCATATGTTGCTTTTGACATTATATTAACACTAGAGCCTAGATCACACATGGCATTATGGAAGGTATGCGTTCCAATGGAGCTGGTAATCACGGGGGTACCGGGATCACCTTTCTTAATGGTAAATGTGGAATTTAATAAATAGGAACCCCAAGAATTTAAAGCGTAGCCATACTTTGTAGTAACAAGGTTGGCTATTTCCATTGTTCCCTTAGGTTTGCCATGAATTCTATCTTTTTTGTAGGATGGGATAGCAACAACAATTTGAGCTAATTAGGTTTCTATCATCTTATTAAAACTAAGTTGATTCTTTAAGATAGAAGAAAATTCATCCAATTTAGCATTGATATTTTCCAACATCTTGTTATGAGCATTTAACTTTTTATTAATGCTATCAGTCATTCTACTTTTGCTATAAACAAGATCTTTTAGGAAAGCATAACTATTATTACCTTGATTATTCAAACGAGAAGAAGAGTAATATTTGTTACCTCCCTGATTGTTGCAGCGCTGATTCTGGCCTTGATGTCATGGACGGAACCCGTTGTAAGTGTTGACGAAGTTGAGGTCCTCTTGGGTTTCGGGGTAGAAATTACCCGAATGTCTAACATCTCCACAAACTTCGCAAATCATGTGGGAATCCATAGCTTTGAGTGTCTCTTGGGCACTCACCTTCTCATAATGTTCTACTCGATTTGCGAGTAGATCCATCTTAACTGCAAGCATGTCAATTTTTTTAATTGAATGCATACCTCGTTTACGGGGTTGGAGTCGATTATCGCTCCATCCTTGGTTGGAACCATCTTTTTGATCAGCGTTTTTGCATCTGCAACACTTAGCGAAAAGAATGCACCACTAGTAGCAGCATCTAAATGGCTCCTATCTAATGACACTAATCCATGGTAGAAGTTCTGGATCAAAAGCCAGTCTTCCATACCATGGTGCGGGCATGTAGAGACATACTCTTGCATTTGTTCCCAAGCTTTGGGAATCGTTTCGTCTGCTAGTTGTTGAAAACTAGAGATTTTATTGTGTAGAGTATTAGTCTTCCCTATAGGGAAAAACTTGACTAGGAGAGCATTGGAACACTTGTCCTAGGTATCTACAGCGTTACGGTTAGAGTAAAACCATTGCTTAGCCTTTCATAACAAAGAGAAGGGTAAAAAGCGAAGACGTATAGCCTCTTGGCTCACTCCCTTAACGGTGAAGGTGCTACAAATCTCCAAGAAATGTTGGAGGTGAGCATTTGCATCCTCGTTGGCTTTCCCACAAAATGGACTAGCTTGAACCATCGTAGTTAACACTGGCTTAAGCTCAAAGTTAGCGTCCCATTGATAACATTGGGTCCGGTGGCTGCATTAGCAACCGACGGTGCAAAAAAATCACGAATGGACTTGTCACCCATGGTCATGGAGGGTAGTGATAGAATTTGAGGAAAAAAGGATAAACTACTTAGGATAACTAAAAACAATCTAGCCTTATAAATTTGAGGCCAGTTGCCTTCCCCGGCAGTGGCACAAGAAATGCTTGTTGATACTTCTTAACGACTATTGGAGGATTCCACAAGCATACAGAACTATCACGTAGCACTTTGCTCGGTGAGTACCGAGTATCGAATTTATAATTTATCCCACAGGAAGGCAGAAGGCTGGAATTTATAATTGGACTAGGATTTGCTAAAGGAAGGCTAAAGTTAATCCTAGGTAGGTGAGCGATAGTGAAGTATGAATGTAATCTACCTAAACTAAACTATTAAATACAAGCTAACCTAGAGATAGCTAAGTGGAAGAGCGAGCGATTTATCTTTCTAGTAACTAAGGGTACACAAATGACTAGGAGAAATGCGATAGTACTTTGGGGCACAGCCCGCCTACCAACTAGGAAAGTTAAATAGACAAGGTCTGCCATGTGCCCTATGATTTAATAACTAGACCTATTGTGGTGGAATACAGAGGATGGACAAGGCTGTCACCACTTGCCACCTATCACAATCTATCCGGAGGCCTTGCCGTATCCACAGGTAATCTATAGCCTAAGCACCACGCTTAATCTATAAACTTACTACTTCGATCTGAACTCCGATGAAATGAGATCAAAGCACCCTAACCAGACAGTAGAACCGGTACTAATGAAAGACTACTAATTATAAGATAACCTATGCTACTAATGCCAAACAACAAGCACCTAAGCTCACTAATGATGAACACTAATGACTAAGTACTTAAAGTAAAGCAAAGTAATAATACTAGAATAAAGTACTTAAATAAATACTGAATTAAGTAAATGCTGAAATGAAAGAATTACAAAGGGGCTATAACAGACCTAGAGGACTCTTCTAGACTCCGAGAGTAGCTCCGCTCTTGCTCTACTCCCCAACTAGACTACTACTCTATAGCTATGCTAAGCTAGAAAGCTAACATAAGCTTGGAAAGCTTGGAATTGAATGGGGGGCTCCTTCCACCGAGCTCCACACCCTCTATTTATAGTGTAGAGAGGCATGGGGGTATTTGTAGGTAGTGGCAAGGTCGGTGGAGGTAGGAAGGTGCCGGGCGGCTGCAGTAGGGTGCTGGCTGACGCTTGGATGCTCTACCTTTGCATCCAAGGGTGCTGGTTGCTCCTCAATGACGGCTTTGAAGACAGCACATGGTGAAACTTGGCTGGTAAGTCGGTTGGTGAGGCTCCAACTCTATGACAATGGGCCCATGGATCTATGGCCTCTTCATCGTGACCATTGGTCAGAACCGACTTTAATCAATGCTTGGTATTGCTTCTGGGGGAGCTCCCATGGATCGGTGACATGGTAAAGTGCCAAGGTGGCACTTGGTGGGACCGAGCGGTGCTGCCCTGTGGGACTAGGTGGCCCTGCCATGTCCACTTGCTTCCTTGGTCCATGTTTGTCGCCATTTTGGCCAATTTTTGCCATATTTCCTGCTTACAAATAATTCTACAAGCATAAGTGGAACTTGGTGAAATTTAAACAAAATTCTACACATGTGATGATGATTTACCTCACTATATCATGCTTTTGGGTGGAATGTTGATGGTCAAAATGGGTGTTAGTGACTGTCAACACTAAGCGCAAATGCATATGCAAATGATACTCACACTTAGTGGCACTAGATAATCGTTGCAACTAAAAATTTCCCCACTTTATAGTATGGTTGTCTATCCTAAATTCGGTCCAGCACTTCTCTACTCAACTTAGACCGGTGAAATGAAGTGCCCTATAGGTTATACCTTTGCCTTGAGCATTCTATTCCATCTCCTCCAATGTTGATGCAACACATGCACCAAGAACATTACAATGATATGATTCACTTCACATCATCATGTGACCTTATTGGTTCATCGATCTTGACCTCACATGCTCTTCACTATTGCCTTCATCCATCGGCACCAAGTATTGCTAAAGCTTCACCGCCACACGATCCATCACTTCAAAGCCTCCAACTTGCCCTTCACTCTTGCAACTGGTTCATCAAGCCAAGCCTCATCTTGATCTTCTCCACCTTAGTCACATGACTCAATGTCATGTCCCATATGCAATGAGCTCCTTCATCACATATGTACTTGTTGACTAATTTCCTGTGTATCTCACATAACCATATATTGGCCAATCTAAGTTGCCACTCAATTACCAAAACCAAACAGGGTCCTTTTAGCAGCTCCTTGAGGAAGCCTCGGGTGCAACTATGCCACGACTAAGACGTTGTCTGCGGGCCCAGCCGCTAGATGCAACAATTCCATCGCCGCTCCTCTGTTTTTTGTCCCAAACATGCTGCTTTTCTACCAGAGGATGCCCATGCCATCCGAGCCCACCTCAAGCCGTGCTCCGTGCCACAATTCGTGGATGTCCTAGGCTACGCCCATGACCTCGCATCCACACCCAGCCCCCACTCCCTTCTAGAATGTTCCAAGATGGCCACCTACCCTATATCATGAATGGACGCTGCGTGTCCCAGTAGTGAGGACGCCAGAGATTGCCACCGACCATCCCATCAAGCAACGATGGAAAACCCTAGCACCGAGGCTATAATAGCCCAAGTCGAGGCCTTGCCCTCACCCTCTCCTAGCCACAGCCGCCATGGAATGCCCCTCCCTCTCGCTGCCTCGCCAAGCCTTATGACGCGTTGTGCGGTAGCTGTCGCGGCGAGCGCGCCAACCGTGGCAGCGACGCTGCCTCGAAGCTCTATCTTTGTCAGGATCAACACACTCTTAAGTGAGTACCCAAGATGATAATCCACCACAGATTATTAAGTTGGACACATCCTTAGCAGGTCATCCTAGTACACCCCACATGAGATGTACTCGGGCCAGCCTCATCTAGGATCAGTTCAAGAGAGAGAATACGTCACAACCATGCTTAAGTTACACCACAATTCAAAGCATTAAGGTTTACAAGTTTTGGTTCACACGCTTAGTTCAAACATGATCACACACCACAGTCTACATCGAAGTCTAGCGGAAGTCTTTCAACATAACATAGTTTCATGAAAACTGATACATGGGTGTGCCATATCCATGTATCTATGAAACACATAATCATTCACCACTCCTGATCCGTTGAGGGGTCTAGAGCGTAGAAGAATCCATGGATGGAAGCTACGGTACATGCAAAACTTAAGATCCAACAGGGTGAGTACCCGAATGTACTTCGTAGGTCTTACCCAATATAATAAACAAGGATTATGTAATTTGGATAGTAGCAAGGAATGCGTATCATTTGTGTAAAAGCATTTATACCAGAAGTAAAGGTGATCTATGACGTAGCAGTAGCAAAGTGTAGCATAGGTAATTAATGTAAGCATTTAGCCGATTGGAGCTCGATCTTCCATGAGTCCTGATTTCCAAATCCAACTCTAGTCTTGGGAACTTATTGCTTTCAAAAGTAAACTCTACGGGGGGGCACAAGTTAACTAAACTCAAAACAAGGGATATCGCCCATAAGACCCATCGGTACATAAGGGATACCTCAATTTTTCAACCTTTCCCTAACCCAGCCAAAATGTTCAATGAAAGGTTCGGCTAGTCCTCGGTCAATGTCACGGAGTCGGACATTCCCTGACTGACGCAACCCCCTTGCCAGTTTCATGGACAAAACGGTTGTAATCAGTTACTTGGCTTGTCACCCCCATTGGCGACAAGTGGTCTGTACAATTTTATGTTCTTACTCACTACCATGGATGCATGGTCCTTAACCAGTAAGCAAGCTATGTCATTCAAGAATCCCCCTTCCTGCCATGACCATACCCCTTACCAACCATTACCCTTTCTATTCCCAAGTGAAACAAATGTTGATTCCCTTCCCAAAGGTATTGCTTGGTGGGTGAACAACCTATCATCGCACGAGTAATGAGAAACCCATCATTAGCTCGAATCTAAGATCTAAGCATACTAAGTCGGGTAATTAATAAAGACACACATGAATGCTTGGTGTGGCATTATGTGGTTATGGCTTGGCATAGGTGAATCCCTCCCGGTTCACTAGTCATATAGTAACATAGCGATGCAATAAATAACCATAGTTCATTATGCATTTAAAAAGCATAGGTATGCATAGGGGCCTACCTTGAACGTCGTTGCTAGGCGCATCGGCTTCTTCCTCCTGAGGCTCCTCCTCAAGCACAGGATCTTCAGAGATCGTGTCACCTATATATGCATGATGCTTGATGATCGAATTGCATATAGTAAAATACTCATGTTACGAGATGTCATGCAATGATATTTAGTTGATTGAGCTTTAGTGTTACAAGAGTGAGTGTGCAGGTGTACACTACGGTTCTAGGACTTAGTGGGAAATTGGCACTCCAGGTTCATTGGACTCTCCAATATAGGATCAGATGCTCTGGTATGAAGTTAGTGCTCTCAGGAATCTTTGTGTTTGATTTATAATTCAATGGATTGTTCTATCACGGTGACGGACCATCCTCAAATTAGGTCTGCAGGGTTCTGCTGACTGCTAAGTGCTCAAGCTCTATCAGATACTCCATGTGTGTTACTGATCATCCGGTGTGAACTAGGTACTCCTGGGTTCAGGCTTTGTAATTCAGCAGACACTCTAGAATATCAACGGATGCTCCGTTGTACCAAAAGCTGAGGACTAGGTTCTTTGGATCTCCTCTATCTCTGACTTATAATTCGACGGGCACTCTGGTGCAGTGACAGAGACTCTGGTGAATTATAATATGTGTTGTGCAAGTGAATAGAGAGCTACTCGGTACTAGTGAACACTCCGCTAGTGATGTTGGACCCTCTGTCATTACTACCAGTGAACACATCTTAGCAACTCAAAATCCAAATCTTCATCTGTGGTACTTGCATGTGCATACCATCTCTAGGGTAGGTTACTAGGGTTCTATAGAGTATATCTATCTAGTTGGTTCTAGCTGCTTTGGGTGCAAACTAAACCTAGGCCACAAATTAACATTTCCTAGGTTATGGCTCCTAAAAGTGAAATCCTATGTTTGACTTGGTTAGATCCTTACCAAGGGATGCAATGAGAAGATGCAAAGCTCACCAAGAAGATGGAGCAGCTGGATCTGCCCCTTGGCAACTCAAAATCATCTTCTTCTTGCTCCCTTCTCCTCCTAGCTCCTTATGGCAAGGGTGAGAGGGCTCCCTCTTCCAACCCCTACCTCTTGTGGATGAAGGCTTCTAGGTGGTCTCCATGGCCATCTCTTGCTACACCCTTGCTTCAATCCCTTCTCTTCTCTTCCTCCTTCCTTTTCCTCTTCTTGCTTGAGTGTGAGAGAGTGTAGAGAGAGATGAACTAGAGAGAGAGGAAGTGCAAGAGTGAATGAATGAGCTGGTTGTTGGTATTTGTTAACGCATACAGAAAAATCCGCAAGCGCATGGATACCGCTGTAGCTTTCACCTAGCAGTATTCCAGAGTATCATATTTATCCACAAGGAATGCGAAGTGTTCTAGTAAGAATCAAGGTCGTCTAATGATAAAACTAGAAAAGTGTTTTTGTGGGTTGAGAGGGATTTTCTATGGCTTATACTAGAAAACTAAGAATCAAGCTTACTTTACTTTACTTACTTTGGAGCAATAGTACCTTTCTAACTCTCAAAGGAGGTGAGAAAAAGTAGTCGGGGGAAGGCTGCCTAAGCTCTACGAATCACCAATACAAATGTGGTGGATTGCAATGGCCTGATAGAGCTGTCACCTCTGGGGCTACCACAACTAAACGTGAGATTGGGTGCAAACTCAGGTAAACTCTAGCCTAGACACCACGTTGATAGGTCCTAATGGCTAGAGGGGGGGGGTGAATAGCCTATTAAAAAAACTACAACAACACTTAACAAATGGGTTAGACAATTATGAGGTGAAGCAAGTGTTGTGCTATCCTACTACAATAGCAAGCCACCTACCACAATTCTAGTTTATATAGTTTCTATCCACACAATAGCTATGACACTACACTAAGTTAGTGTGCTCTCAAAAGCTAACTAAAGAGCCACACTAACCAAACTAACAAGCTCTCACAACTAGCTACACTAAAGAGCTTGACAACTAGTTTGCGGTAATGTAAAGAGAATGAGTAAGATGTTTATACCGCCGTGTCGAGGAAGGAGCCAAATAATCACAAGAATGAATACCAATGGAGTCCAATCACCTCGGAATCAAATGATGAACACAATGATTTTTTACCGAGGTTCACTTGCTTGCCGGCAAGCTACTCCTCGTTGTGGCGATTCACTCACTTGGAGGTTCACGCGCTAATTGGCATCACAAGCCAAACCCTCAATAGGGTGCCGCACAACCAACACAAGATGAGGATCACACAAGCCACGAGCAATTCACTAGAGTACCTTTTGACTCTCTGCCGGGGAAAGGTCAATAACCCCTCACAATTACCATGATTGGAGCCGGAGACAATCACCACCCTTCGCTCGATGATCCTCACTGGTCCAAGCTGTCTAGGTGGCGGCAACCACTAAGAGTAACAAGCGAATCCTGTAGTGAAACATGAACACCAAGTGCCTCTAGATGCAAACACTCAAGCAATGCACTTGGATTCTCTCCCAATCTCACAAAGATGATGAATCAATGATGGAGATGAGTGGGAGGGCTTTTGCTAAGCTCACAAGGTTGCTATATCAATACAAAATGACCAAGAGGATGAGCTTGAGCCAGCCATGGGGCTTAAATAGAAGCCCCCACGAAATAGAGCCGTCGTACCCCTTCACTGGGCACAACACGGGGTGACCGGATGCTCCGGTCAGATTAACCGGACGCTGGACCTCAGTGTCCGGTCACACGAAGCATGCCACGTGTACCCTCTCTTCAAATGTTGATCGCCCGATCTCAACGGTCAAGTGATGACCGGACGCAGCAGCTCAAAGTGATCGGACGCTAAACCCCAGCGTCCGGTCATTTCTAGTAAACATCCAGAGATGACTTTTCATGACTGGACGCGTCTGGTCATGCTTGACCGGACTCACCCAGCGTCCGGTCACACGGTGACTCCCTTGTGCATGACCATGTTAGTGTGACCAGACGCAGCCAGCCAACGTTCGGTCATTTTAGCGCCAGCGTTCGGTCGATGACTGACACTGTGCTTCTTCTGCTGCTACTGACCGGACGTGCTGGTCCTTCAGAGACCAGCGTTCGGTCACTTACAGTGACCTTTGTCTTTTCTGTCTAGGGTGCCGGTGGCACCATCGGACTGTCCGCGCTCTATGGGTGGACACTCCCCTAGTGAAGTTCCTAACCCTTGCTCAAATGTGCCAACCACCAAGTGTGTCACCTTGTGCACATGTGTTAGCATATTTTCACAAACATTTTCAAGGGTGTTAGCACTCCACTAGATCCTAAATGCATATGCAATAAGTTAGAGCATCTAGTGGCACTTTGAGAACCGCATTTCGATACGAGTTTCACCCCTCTTAATAGTACAGCTATCAAACCTAAATGTGATCACACTCTCTAAGTGTCTTGATCACCAAAACAAAATAGCTCCTACTATTTATACCTTTGCCTTGAGCCTTTTATTTTTATCTTTCTCCTTTTCAAGTCCAAGCACTTGATCATCACCATGGCATCACCATCATCATGTCATGATCTTCATTTGCTTCACCACTTGGAATGTGCTACCTATCTCATGATCACTTGATAAACTAGGTTAGCACTTAAGGTTTCATCAATTCACCAAAACCAAACTAGAGCTTTCAATCTCCCCCTTTTTGGTAATCGATGACAACCCTTTCACAAAGATATGAATTGAAATTCAATTGAATCTATGTTACTTGTCCAAGCATATTTACCATGTGTAAAAGGATATGGACAAGTTTCATGAACCCCAAATGGTAGCAATTGCTCCCCCTACATATGTGCTAAGAGTTTGGATTGAAGCTTGCACATATGCTTAGATAGGAAATATACGAGACAATGTCTACCAAATGATGCTAAGGTATAAAGATGGACCTTTGAAGCATGATACCAATCGGAGTGCACCATTATACCATCCTTAGCACCATGGTTTGCTAGATACCACTTGAAAACACTTGGAAATGGAATCACTAGATAACCTATGCATGCTAGATTTTTATTTCATCATTCAAACCTACAACTAGCATACACCACACAAGCATGGATATTGAAATTTAAAACTTGTGCCATGCAAGCAAACATATGAAATGCACATTCAAATGCACCATACAAGTTCATGAGCTTGCTCCCCCTACTTGTGTGCTTAAATTTTTTTAATTGATCTCTTTTCTTTGTCATATCTCTCCCTCTATGTCAAATTCTCCCCCTTTGTTGTCTTTTCACTATCTTTGTACACTATTTCTCCCATTTGTCATCAATGACCACAAAGGCTTAAAGTATAGATAGGTTAGGATTATCAATGTCAATCAATGGGGTGAGGATCATATTCCCAAAATTTGGTCCAATCTAGATCATTTGCCAAAAATATTTAACTCGGTTTGATCCAAGGACAAGCTTTTTCACACCTCCAAATAAGGGTTATCTTGTACCATGTTGAGTTAAACACTTAGAGCTCATTTTCTAGATCAAACACTAGGTTTACAAGCCCACAAACATGTCATATGCTACCACTAGATCAAGTCAAGCATAGAAGCAATAGTGGTACCATACAATCATCAAAATCATTTGATTTTCATGAATGAGCCTATTAAATTTGAGAAATGACTGGATGCACTAATCATGTCCTTAGCAAGGATGTATGTCATGCCAATCAACTTTTACCTTGGATTGCTCGAAGAAGAGGCATGCCATATAAGTGGGAATGCATCAATACATATTTGAGAAATCCAATATGTTCAACTCATTCCTTAGCTTGCAAAACCTTTTCTCATCCAATGGCTTGGTGAATATATAGGCAAGTTGGTCTTTGGTGCCAACACTCTCAATGCAAATGTCCCCATTTTCTTGGTGATCTCTTATGAAATGGTGGCGGACATCAATGTGCTTTGTTCTTGCATGTTGAACTGGATTGTTGGTCAGCTTGATTGCACTCTCATAGTCACATAGCAATGGCACTTTCTTGAACTTGATTCCAAAATCACTCAAAGTGGCCTTCATCCAAAGTACTTGTGTACAACAACTACCGGTGGATATGTATTTGGCTTCGGTGGTTGATAATGCAACACTATTTTGCTTCATTGATGACCATAAAACAAGTGATCTTCCCAACAATTGACATGTGCCCGAGTTGCTTTCCTTTCGACCTTGCATCCTGCATAATCCGAGTCGAAGTAACCAACTAGCTCAAACTTTGCTCCTTTGGGATACCACAAACCAACATTTTGTGTATGCTTCAAGTACCTCAATATTCTCTTAGTATTCAAATGACTTTCTCTTGGTGAGGCTTGAAATCTTGCACACATGCATACACTAAACATGACATCCGGCCTTGATGCGGTCACATAGAGTAGGCTTCCAATCATAGACCGATACAATTTTTGATCCACCATATTTCCACTTGCATCAATATCCAAGTTGCCATTTGTTCCCATTGGTGTGCTAATGGCTTTACTATCATTCATGCCAAACCTCTTGATCATGTCATTGATATACTTGCCTTGACTCACAAATGTACCATTCTTCAATTGCTTGATTTGAAGACCAAGGAAGTAACTCAACTCTCCAATCATGGACATCTCAAACTCATTAGCCATCGTCTTTTCAAACTCATCACAAAAGTCTTAATTGGTTGATCCAAATATGATGTCATCAACATAGATTTGCAACACAAACAAGTCTTTGCCAATCTTTTTGATAAAAAGAGTGGTGTCAACCTTATCCATCATGAACCCTTTATAGAGTAGGAAGTCCCTCAATCTCTCATACCATGCTCTAGGTGCTTGGTTCAAGCCATACAATGCCTTCTTCAACTTGTACACATGGTCGGGCTTTTTGTCATCTTCAAAACCAGGAGGTTGCTCAACATATACTTCTTCATTGATGTAACCATTGAGAAATGCACTCTTAACATCCATTTGGTAGAGCTTGATATTGTGGGCATAAGCATAGGCTAGCAAGATTCTAATTGCTTTCAATCTAGCAAACGGGGCATATGTTTCTCCAAAGTCAAGACCTTCAACTTTTGTATAGCCTTGTGCTACCAATCTTGCTTTGTTCCTTACTACTATCCCATCTTGATCTTGCTCGTTTCTAAAGACCCATTTGGTTCCAATTATATTGTGTCCCTTTGGTCTCTCTACTAATTCCCATACTTGATTTCTTGTGAAGTTATTCAATTCTTCATGTATAGCATTCACCCAATCAACATCCTTCAATGCTTCATCTATCTTGTTTGGTTCAATGAATAAAACAAATGAGAAATGCTCACAAAATGAAGCTAATCTAGATCTTGTTTGTACACCTCTAGAAATATCACCAATTATAGTGTCCAATGGATGATCCCTTGCAATGTTGGTTGGTTGGAGGATTGGAACTTGATTGCTTGCACTTGCTTGATCATTAGGTTCAGATGATGTACTAGCCACTTGATCTTGTTCATTATCATGAGAGCTTGCTTGAGTTGTATCATCTTGCACATTTGAGTTAGAGAGCACTTGCACCTGATCATCTTCATCGTCATTCACTTGCCTAGGCCTCAATTCACCAATATCCATGTTCTTCATGGCATTTGAAAGTTGAATGCCTCTAACATCTTCCAAGTTTTCATTTTCTACTTGTGAACCCTTGGTTTCATCAAATTCAACATCATGAACTTCCTCAAGAGTACCACTATCCAAATTCCAAACTCTATATGCTTTGCTTGTAGTGGAATAACCAAGTAGGAATCCTTCATCACATTTCTTGTCAAACTTGCCCAATCTAGTGCCTTTCTTCAAGATATAGCATTTGCAACCAAAGACCTAAAAATATGCAATGTTGGGCTTTCTACCATTCAAGAGCTCATATGGTGTCTTCTCTTTCAATGGGTGACAATAGAGACGATTGCTACAATAGCAAGACGTGTTGATAGCTTCGGCCCAAAAAGGTTGACTCACATTGTACTCACTAAGCATAGACCTTGCCATATCAATGAGTGTTCTATTTCTCCTCTCAACAAGGCCATTTGATTATGGAGTGTACTTGGCCGAGAATTGATGTCTAATTCCAAATTCATCACACAACTCATCAATTCTAGTGTTCTTGAACTCACTACCATTGTCACTACACAATGACACACATTTGCTAACACTTATCTGTTGGCAAAAGGTGGGTTTCAGCTACACTTTATGTGTTGGCAATTCTATGAGTTTTTGACGTCAATTCATCTATCGGTAAAAGGACTATAGGACAACAAGTTATCTGTCGGCGTTTCCCTGCTGACATAAAAACTATCAATGAAACTTTTCTAGACTTAATAAGTGTCGGCGTAGAGTTTGCCAAGAGTACAATGTGTGTATGGGACAGAAGTTAAAATATCATCTCGCCCCAAAGAAGACCTGATCGGGAGCAAAATATTTGAGCCACGCTAAAAACATCGCTACCTAAAAACCTTCCCACCCTCCCGGTTCCACTTCCATGCCCCTCAATCAAATCCCAAAAAGAAGAAAAAAAACACGACTGCTGCCCCCGACACCGCTATCCCCACCGTCCGCCGCACCAAAGTGCCGCCCTCCACACCATCCGCTGCTAGGGCTGCTTGCCGGGGCCACACCCTGAGCGGAGCTCACCTGTGCGGCTGCCTACACCAGATCTGGTGGCACCTCCCTCACCCTGGCCGCGTTGCGACCGAGCTCGTCAGACATGGGATGTTGTAGCCAATGATGCACCAGCATATCTCTGGCGGCAATGAGGTAGGGGAGAGGGGCACGAGGGGGCCGACGGCGGGTGTGACTCGTTGGCCCATTCGCCCGTGTCACCCCCTTGAGGTGAGGATGATGTGGGTGGTAGTCTCAGACCTCAGTCCATGCTTTCTTCTCCGATTGATGTATCCCTTGCTCTTTTTTTATCTGAGATTGTCTCTGAGCCGCATATGAGTGTCCATGAGCAAGTAGCCATTCGATTTGGGGTCCCCTTGATGCCATTGGTGCGGCCGCATGTATCGTGACGCTGTGCATGCCATGTGTTTGTTTCATTGCCTCACCCACCAGGCCATTATAGTGTAGTCCATTCCTCTTTGGTTTATGTTTGTTGTTTTGGTGCATCCCAGTGCTTATGCTTAGTTTTGATAGCAGTGCAGGAGGCTACAATAGTGAAACAGGCACACAAAGGAGGAGGGGTTCTGCTTGAAAGGTAGATTAATGCCTCTTTTATTCTTGCTGCTATAGTGTATTTGCATCTTGACGTTTTATCCAGCATTCAGTTCCACCTCTGCTCCCAATTCTGAATTTCTGATGCTCCAACAACTTCTCCTATAGTTAATAATAACTATGGTGCTCAATGTTTTTAAGTGCTTATCATTCTGAATAGGTTCCTTATTTTTTCATAAGAGCATCTTTGTTGGCATCATAACTTATGGACCCGCTCTTTCATAGTTGCCATACAGATACAAGCATGTGCGGATACATCAAATAACAACTTCTGTATATTTCCTGAAGTTATAAACGTGGCTGCATGAAGTGTATTCAAGCAACTTCAATTCTTTGTAGAATCGGTGCTGACTAAAAACTGCTCGAGAAGCAGGCTTAACTCATTAACATGTATGTTATTTATATATGCAACTAGCTGTTCTATGCAACTGCGAATTCTTGTTTTTCTTTTCCAATTAACCATTGACAACTAAGCTTCAGAAATAAGGAGAAGTGCAAACTGATTCATTTTGGAGTTGTTAGACTTTGTTGGCTCATATTAGCCCTTTTTTCTAGAATACTTAGACCAGATTCGCATGGGTTTGGAATTTTTAATTTTAGGAACAACTAAAGGAGCAACATGTGATGCTGATGTCCAGTATAAAATTTCAATATAGGGAGAGCAAATGTTCTATCAAAAGTTGTTCAGTGTCTTAAGGTCAACAAGGAGGTAAGGACATTGATTTAATTTTATATTACTTGGATCTACCTTATCACCACAACGGCAAAGGGTTTTTGTGGCGAAAAAATTCATCACAAAAGCATGTTTTTTCGCCACAAAGAAACCTTTGTGGCCACTTTTTTGATTGGCACTACTCGCCACAAATACTCGCCTCACAAATTCGCTAGTGATGATTTTTCATTCCCCACAAATGGCCATACTAATTAGTGACTAATTATGTTGCCACTAATGATGTACCCATTTGAGGCGCCTTTGTTGTCACAAAAACATGCACATTAGTGATGAAAAATGATGCCACTTATATTGTTTTCAGTGGTGACAACAATTGACACAATTAGAGTTTATTTATGGCAATTTGGTCGCCACACTTACCATTATAAAAGTGTTGAATTATATGGTCACTAGAGACAATATATTAGTGACCAATGCTTTGCCATTATATAATTTTTGTGTCAATATTTGTTCTCACAATATGATTTTTTGTGAGAATTGATAAGATATGTTATATCAATAATTTCATCACAAAAAACATAACATTTGTGTGAAAATATTAGTTACTATAAGTTTTGTCGCAAGATAAGTCTCAATTGTGTGGACAATAGATGTTGTGGCAAACGGTTTATCATTATCACCCATGTTGTCGTGACAAAAATGGCTCAACAGATGTACACTAGAACAATACAATTCTCACAAATGTAGACCAATAATATTTACTCCCATAATTCTTTGACCATGATAATGTTGCAATCAAACAATACACATAATTTAATGACACTTGGAACTCTAACGGTGGTTCTTGTTTGGCAGATACCTGGTTGAGTGACTTGCAGAGAGGAAGAAGTGCAAGTTCTTCCTTTCTATACCTGACCCTTGAACCAAGGTTTGTGCTGAACTAATTTTCTTTTCAATGCCTTAGTGACAACCGGAGCTCAATGGCCCCATGAACTATTTTTCTTTGTTTTAAGCATAGTCTAGTTTGCTGTTCTGTTAGTATAACTTGTACTCTTTAAATTTCCACCATGCTACCATGTCAATGTCCCATTAAAAAATGTTTCTTAAGTAATAAATCTATACAGCTCTAGAATAGAAACTTACACTACTACTGTCTAAAGTGATAATTGGGACACTACTAATGGTTGCTTTGTCAACCATTTCTTATTTCCATCTAGTGATCAGATAATTGTGTAATCTGGTAATTGTCTATCTAGTTAGCTAATTTGGCCAGCTTAAGAATAGAAACTTACACTCTTTCTATCCTTCTGCGGTACTTGGTAATTAGGGGGACAATATTATTGTGGTACTAGGAATTGTAATTTGTGACCAGCAATGGATTTGAGACATTTTGGTGTAAATTTTATCGCTGTAGATCCATTGCTTGCGGTTGTAGGACTCCTAAATATCCCTTATGATGGTACAGTGTCAGTTCTAGTTTTGTGCAATTCTGATGTAATGCATTTATAGTAGTATTGTCACACTGCATTAGTGAGGGATTTAGCAAGCTTTTTTATTTGTTCTTCTGTATAAGCAATTTCAGTAGGTTCCTTCTAGTTGTAAAGTAGTTCTAATGTTTTCTATCTATCCATGTTCCAAATTGAGAAGGCTTTCCTTAAGCAGATTTGTATATTTTATAGCACAAAGAAATTTGGCAAGGGTAAGAAGCCAGGCAAGGGTGGCAACCGATTCTAGAAGAGCATTGGCCTTGGCTTCAAAGACTCCCAGGGAAGGAATTGAAGGTATAATGGTTTCCCTTCGCTTATTTTAAACACCATGAGGTGATTAGGTCATGATCCCTAGTGCTATGACATACCTAGTTTGAGATCATGAATGACAACATGTTCAGTTTAATACTTTTCTGTTCTGAATGATTTTTTTGTTCCTGCTTGGTAGAAATTTGTCCTAAATAATTAAATTCGTAGTCTAGCTCCAAATTTCATTTGCTATTTTGAAAACAATGAGGTTATGTTCCCAAATACTATGGCACATGGCAACAATGCATTTCTTAGTGATTGTCCTAACATGCTTTATTTATATGAAGAAGTAAATCAATTTTGCTTAAAGTCCCATGACATTTGCAAGATCTCTAACAACAGAATATTCCACTACAAGTTTTGTTGAAGTGGAAGAACCATGCTGATTCAAGTATTGAAAGGCTGGTAGTGTAAAATAGGCTCAGTCTTTGTATACATAGCATTAATGATGTAAAACATCAGTGGGTCTTCGATTTTCATTGAAAAGCTCAGCCCGTATGGGAGTCTACTCTACATTGATTCACTTGACCTGCTATATATATATCAAGTTGGTGTATGTATGGAAGATCTAATACATTATTTATACAAAAATCAAGTGAATTTGTTCAATGTGATGCCTTCTATATGAGCAAAAGTGGATTTGTCAAATTATTTTAATTGTAATTATATCTATGCCATTTTGTCGATAGTTTTTTTTTGGCAGGGTATGGTTTGTAAAATACCTTGGAAATGGTTTGGCCAATATATAAACTGTCGGGAAAGGTCTTAACTATCGGCGTAGGTCTTAACTATCGGCAAAGGGTTAACTGTCGGCAAAGGTTTCAACTGTCGGCGTAGGTAGACCGTTTGCCTACACATAAAGTGTCAGGGATTCTGTTAACTGTCGGCAAAAGTTTCGCCGACGGCTTCTAGCGCGACTGTTTCTAAACTGTCGGCAAAACTTTTTGCGGGAGGTTATCTGTCGGCAAAGGTGCCCTTTGCCTACAATAGAAAGTGTCGGCAAAAGTATGTTGTGTTATAGTGTGTTACTTCTAACTCTCTTGATGGTTGTTTCAAATTCATTGTGAATGCCCTTGACAAATGATTTGAATGTTGCAAACACATCACTTTTGTCCACTAGAAAGAATACCCAAGTGTATCTAGTATAATCATCCACTATCACAAAGCCATATTTGTTACCACCGATGCTAGTATATTGTGTTGGCCCAAACAAATCCATGTGCAATAACTCAAATACTTTACTAGTGCTCATCATGCTTTTCTTGGGATGGGTGTTTCCAACTTGTTTTCCAGCTTGACAAGAGCTACAAATCTTATCCTTTTCAAACACAATATCTTTCAAGCCTCTAACCAAGTCATGCTTAACTAATCTATTCAATTGTTTCATTCCAACATGACCATGCCTTCTATGCCATAACCAACCCATGCTAGACTTACTGAACAAGCATGTAGATAATATAGCTTCACTAGCATTGAAATCAACCAAGTATAGATTCTCATATCTAAAGCCTTTAAAGATCAAGTTAGAGCCATCTACACTTATGATCTCTACATCATCTACCTCAAATATGAATTTGAATCCAAGATCACACAATTGAGCCACATATAGCAAATTAAAGTTCAAGCTCTCTACTAGCAACACATTGGATATGCTCATGTCATTGGATATTGCATTCTTACCAAGCCCTTTGACCTTGCCTTTGCCATTATCACCAAATGTAATACTATCATAACCATCATTGCCATTGGTGTTGATTGGGTTGAACATTGTTGCATCACCGGTCATGTGTTGAGTGCACCCACTATCAAGAACCCAATGCCTTCCTCCAGCTTTGTAATTGACCTACAAAAGAAGATCAATTCTTTGTAGGTACCCAAACTTGCTTGGGTCCTTGAAGGTTAGTTACTAAGCTCTTTGGTACCCAAATGGCTTTCTTCTTTGAGCCCATCCATGGTTTACCAATGAACTTAGCCTTCACACCATTTATACCCTTAGTAAGCAGATAGAAAGAATTAATCTTAATTGAGGATACATTAGCATTTTTGCTCTTGTTTTTGCATTCATGCTCTTTATGACCAACTTGCTTGCAATTAGTGCAAAACCGACCATTGTTCTTCACAAAACTAGTCTTGTGAGGAGCAAAGACAGCCGTGCCTTTCTTGGGGTTATAGCCCAATCCCTCTTTGTAGAGAGAAGCTCTTTGGCTACCCAAGCACATAAGCAAGCGGTCCTCACCACCATAGGCCTTAGCTAAGGTGTGAGTGAGCTTATTGACCTCCTTCTTGAGGTTCTCATTCTCAACCATTAGTGAGGCATCACAAGTGAAACCATCACTACTAGATGAGGTGGAAGTAGAAGTACTACAAGAAGGGTTAGTGGGAGCAACAATGATAGGCATAGATAATGATTCATCAATTATATCACAAGTTAAGCCTACATTGCAAGTTTCAATATGCTTCTTTTTATTTTGCTCATTAAGCAAAGAGGAATGAGCTTCTTCAAGCTTCTTGTGAGCCTTGCCAAGCTTCTCATGGGCTTCCTCTAGCCTCTCATGAGTTGATTTGAGCTCATCAAGGGCTTGCTTAAGGGCTTTTACCTCCTTATTCAAGCTCTTGCATTCCCTTCTCTTAATGTCAAAGTGTTCTTTAGCATCTTCTAGCATGTCAAATAATTTATCTTTAGTAGGTTCATCATCATCACTATCACTATTATTTTTATTTTCATTATCATGTTCTTCATCACTTCCATCATCACAAATTTGTACCTTAGTGGCCTTAGCCATAAAGCATGATGGAGTGTCGAAGAGAGAAGGCTTCTCATTGATTACAATGCTTGCAAGTGCCTTCTTCTTGGTGGTCTTGTCTTCATCACTATCATCATCATCACTTGAGGAAGCATCACTATCCTAAGTGACCACATATGAACCACCCTTCTTCTTCTTGAAGGTCATCTTGTCCTTCTTCTCTTTCTTTTCCTTCTTGTCCTTCTTCTTGTTCTTCTTGTTGTCGTCATCATTGTCGCTATTGTATGGACATTGAGCAACAAGATGATCTTTGCTTCCACATTTGAAGCACCTTCTTGACTCTTCCTTGTTCTTGGATTAAGATTTCTTTCTTCTAGCATGGTACCCTTTCTTCATCATGAACTTGCCAAATTTCTTGACAAAGAGAGCCATCTTGTCATCATCATCATCATCCCATGAGCCATCATCTTCACTTGATGTTTCTTGCCTTGCCTTACCCTTGGATGATGTGGCTTTAAATGCCACACTCTTCTTCTTCTCATCTTTCTTCTCCTTCTTTTCTTCCTTCTCATCATCATCTCTATATGTATCATCGGTCATTATATCTCCCAACACTTGGTTTGGTGTCATGGTGTCCAAACCACTCCTCACTAGAATAGTGACCAATGTGCCAAATCTTGAAGGTAAGCATCTTAAGAACTTGTGGGAGAAGTCCTTGTCCTTCACCTCTTCTCCAAGTGCTTTGAGATCATTGACAAGCACTTGAAGCCTATGAAACATCTCTGGCACACTCTTATCCTCCTTCATCTTAAAGCTTGCAAACTTCTCTTTAAGAATATATGCCTTTGCACCCTTCATGGCTTGAGTGCCTTCAAATGATTCCTCCAATTTCTTCCATGCCTCATGAGCCATCTCAATATTCTTGATTTGCTCAAATGTTCTCTCATCAATTGCATCATGAATGGCACTTAGAGCAATGTCATTGTTTTAGAGAAGCACTTCTTCAGCCGCGGTGGGATTCTCCGGATCACCAATCCTAATTTTGGTTTCTACCACCTTCCACACTTTTCTATTGATTGACTTGATGTGTGTGGTCATCTTTGATTTCCAATATGAATAATCTGTGCCATCAAATTGGGGTGGCTTCTTGGTGTTGTTAATTTGAGCTATTTTTACACCGAAGGTTGTTAAGCCTCAAATCACGGTGACCTCGGCTCCGATACCACTTGAAAGGTCCTAATGGCTAGAGGGGGTGAATAGCCTATTAAAAAAACTACAACAACACTTAACAAACTGGTTAGACAATTATGTGGCGAAGCAAGTGTTGCGCTAGCCTACTACAATAGCAAGCCACCTACCACAATTCTAGTTTATATAGTTTCTATCCACACAATAGCTATGACACTACACTAAGTTAGTGTGCTCTCAAAAGCTAACTAAAGAGCCACACTAACCAAACTAACAAGCTCTCACAACTAGCTACACTAAAGAGCTTGACCACTAGTTTGTGGTAATGTAAAGAGAATGAGCAAGATGTTTATACCGCCGTGTCAAGGAAGGAGCCAAACAAACACAAGAATGAATACTAATGAAGTCCAATCACCTCAGAATCAAATGATGAACACAATGATTTTTTACCGAGGTTCACTTGCTTGCCAGCAAGCTACTCCTTGTTGTGGCAATTCACTCACTTGGAGGTTCACGCGCTAATTGGCATCACAAGCCAAACCCTCAATAGGGTGCCGCACAACCAACACAAGATGAGGATCACACAAGCCATGAGTAATTCACTAGAGTACCTTTTGGCTCTGCATCAGGGAAAGGTCAAGAACCCCTCACAATTACCATGATCGGAGCCAGAGACAATCACCACCCTCCGCTCAACGATCCTCGCTGCTCCAAGCTGTCTAGGTGGTGGCAACCACCAAGAGTAACAAGCGAATCCCGCAGCGAAACACGAACACCAAGTGCCTCTAGATGCAAACACTCAAGCAATGCACTTGGATTCTCTCCGAATCTCACAAAGATGATGAATCAATGATGGAGATGAGTGGGAGGGCTTTTGCTAAGCTCACAAGGTTGCTATGTCAATACAAAATGACTAAGAGGATGAGCTTGAGCCAGCCATGGGGCTTAAATAGAAGCCCCCATGAAATAGAGCTGTTGTACCCCTTCACTGGGCACAACACGGGGTGACTGGACGCTCCGGTCATATTAACCAGACGCTGGACCTCAGTGTCTGGTCACACGATGCGTGCCATGTGTCCCCTCTCTTCAAATGTTGATCACCCGATCTCAATGGTCAAGTGACGACCGGATGCAGTAGCTCAGAGTGACCAAACGCTAAACCCCAGCGTCCGGTCATTTCTAGTAAACATCCAGAGATGACTTTTCACGACTAGACGTGTCCGGTCATGCTTGACTGGACTCACCCAGCGTCCGGTCACATGGCGACTCGCCTGTGCATGACGAAGTCAGTGTGACCGGACACAGCTAGCCAACGTCCGGTCATTTTTGCGCCAGCGTCCGGTCGACAACCGACACTGCGCTTCTACTGCTTTTGACCGGACGTGCTGGTCCTTTAGAGACCAGCGTCCGGTCACTTATAGTGACATTCGTCTTTTCTATCTAGGGTGCCGGTGGCACCGTCGGACTGTCCGCACTCTACGGGTGGACACTCCGCTAGTGAAGTTCCTAACCCTTGCTCAAATGTGCCAACCACCAAGTGTATCACCTTATGCACATGTGTTAGCATATTTTCACAAACATTTTCAAGGGTGTTAGCACTCCACTAGATCCTAAATGCATATGCAATAAGCTAGAGCATCTTGTGGCACTTTGATGACCACATTTCGATACGAGTTTCACCTCTCTTAATAGTACGGCTATCAAACCTAAATATGATCACACTCTCTAAGTGTCTTGATCACCAAAACAAAATAGCTTCTACTATGTATACCTTTGCCTTAAGCCTTTTGCTTTTCTCTTTCTCCTTTTCAAGTCCAAGCACTTGATCATCACCATGGCATCACCATCATCATGTCATGATCTTCATTTGCTTCACCACTTGGAATGTGCTACCTATCTCATGATCACTTAATAAACTAGGTTAGCACTTAGGGTTTCATCAATTCACCAAAACCAAACTAGAGCTTTCACACATCTACGCTAGCGTTTACTACTCTAATCATGATATATAATTAGAGCACTCGATGCAAGCTGAGTTCCCATAAATATAATGAGAACTGAATTTAATTAATTAGAGTACTTGAAAATACCAATAGAAGAACCTGGATGTCAACCAATGATGAGCTAGATCCATCGAGGTACAAAGTTGAGGAGAATTCCGGTAGGCCGGCTCCTCCTTGGATCTCTCTCCTCTCCTCTCTCCCTATTTTCTACAATTCAACTAGGTGAGATTCATCTAGAGAGAAACTACTACAATTTGTGTATGAAATAATGAAGCTCTAGAGCATAGGGTGTGTAGATGTGCGTCTCCTGGAGGAGGTATGGGCGTCCTTATATAGGACAAGGTGGAGTAGCAGGCAAGAAAGTGGCACGTCATCGATCTACGCCATGTTTTATGGCCACCATCGGATCAAACAGACCTTACTTGGGTGGTGGAGATCATAGAGATCTCGTCTAGAAGCTTCTCAACTGACCAGCGAAGAAAACCGAAAGAGAACCGGTCATTTGGGCCTCGAACCGGAGCCGAACCGATGAAATCGAGCGCTGTTCTGTGTTTTCTAGAGAAAATAGGCCTTCCCAGCCAACTGGACCGGCCGGTTCGGGTGGCCCAACCGTGCTCAGGCCGAGCAGACCGCGCACCGCCTCTTTGCCTCCACTCCCATAGCTCCATGTGTCCGGTCGAAGGGGAAAAAGCCGCACGTGGTCACGCTCCCTCCTGCGCGGACGACTCTGAAGGCTATCCCTCGTATGACATGTGTCCCAAGGGGGCTCCCGCTCCCATGCTCGCAAGCGCACGCGTGCGTAGCGGCCCGCACGGGGGACTGTCTGGGCCACGTGTCGCCTCCCAATTGGCCGGTGAAGCCGCTTGCCTCCTCCAAGCCGGCAGCGCTGGAGCGTGGGACTCACTGGCTAGCTATTGTCGACCTGCTACGGCAGTAGTGCCTGTGTAGTGTGGGGCCCGCTTGTCAGCTGATGTTGGCTGCTGCTGCTCTACGCTTCATGGCACTGTTGCACGTGGGTCCCACTTGCATGTTGACTTCTCTTCTTATTTGTGAATTTAATATCTTTTTGTTCCGAGTTTCGAATATAACAAATGATATATCTGTTTCAATCGTCTCGACGAGCTCTTCTCAATGGTGCACTCCAATTCATCATTTGAGATAGTTTTATTTGGTGAAAAATTAAATATCCTGCAAGACAAGTGAGAGCACCAAAACTCATGGAACTTGTTAAAATCAAACCCTATAACTATAGTTTGTGATTCATTTCATGTCAATTTATGCAATAGTTGTTGGTTATATTTGGAGTTTAATGACCGTCAACAAGTTCCCCCACACTTGTCCTTTGCTCGTCCCGAGTAAAGATTAAGATAAACATAAACATAGCTATTCAAGACATAGAACTAGCCTACAGTTTATTCCAAAACATTCCTTGTACCTGCAGGATATGTGGAGTGGCTAACATATCTCCTTGAGCGGTTGAAAAGTGGAACATCTCTCGAAGCGAAGTCATCTTCCCAAATTCTCATCTCAGTAACTTGGAGTTTTTAAAATTTTCAAAAGAAAAGCATAGTTCACTTTATACTCCTCAAATGATACTCTCGAATCACTCAATGGTGTATGATTCCTCAACAAGGTATATTATAGTAATGTCTTCTTTTTCTTCCTACTTCTAAAAAGCTTATGTGGAGCTCTGGTAGGGAAAAATATGCAACATACTTACCTTGCATATATTGTAAAGTCAAATCCCGGATCCAAGGAGGGAAATGTCACTCTTAGATCAAGATGTGCATGTGTGTGGAATATTCAGTGGCTAACCTAATTCTACTTTGCTCCTTGAAAACATATCTCTCTTATTAAAACTTGAAATATTTGCAAGAGCAGGGGCTATCTCTTTTTTTACGGCGGGCATCTTTGTACCCATTGTTTTCAATACTCTGGACATCTTTGTGTCCATTTTTTCAACTTTTTTTCTTTCTTTTATTTTTTCAATTTTTCTTTTGCATAGCCCCATGTCTCTTTTCTGCAACAAAACTTTTCAAGAGAGATATTCACAGGAACTTGGAGCATTTGTTCTGTGGATAAACCTATCAAGCTTATTTTTCTGTTCACCCCTAGTGTAGGAGTCAAACATTTTGAGGTGGATGAAAAGCATGTTTTTGCATACTTCCAGCGTAGAAGCAGCACATATATGTGGCATGTACATGATCTTGATCTTGGAAGCATAATAAATCTCTCAACAAGGGTCAACAAGACTTGACAAAACTCAACACAAAGCAAGCAACTTATGTGGAAGGTTTGTATCCTAATGTATGTATATGGCGCTGGTAGGAATTTATCACCATTGAGTATGTGACACTATGGTTTTATAATATTTTTTTCTCAAAAACAAATTCTCCAAGCACCTTGACTAGAATCGGTAGGATTTCTAAGCCAGAACTATATCACACTCCACAACAACTTAGTCAATATGATTTTCCTATATGATATTTTTCCCACAAGCACCAAGTATATGTAAGGAATAAACTTATGCAAGCCAATCTTGAAAAGCTATATTCATATTCACTTTCAAAGTTTTAACTTTAAGTGTTAAACTTGGCTCTTTTTAATTTGCATGCTTAAACAAGTGCAAAGCAGAGAGAAAGCATATGAATAAGTGAAGGAGAATCAAACCGAATTCTAGAAGTTGTGTGAAGGATCCTTCACCAGTTCATGATGTGCTTCAATACTTTTGATCACAATGGGAGTGTTGCACACCCCCACACTTCTTCGAGATTATACCTGGCTTTTATTCATAGACAGAAAATGGTGAAAACACAAGGGACACTTCTGGAGTGGAACACCAGAGAGTCAAAATTTTATTGAACTATTGGATTAGCCTAAGATCTAGAAGGAAATAAGAACAAGATTGAACTTTCTAGATTGGATCATTAAGTTGCAAAAATTCAATCAGGTCAATTTCTTCTAAGTTTTGAGGTTACAGAAAAACTTTCAAATGTTGACCATTTACCTTGAATGTGTTACCTATATCATCTTGGAGTGTGACGGCACCATGTGATGAGGCTTCAATCACCTTGAATGGTCCTTCCTATTTGCTTGGAAGTTTTCCATGATCGAAGAGCTTTACTCTTGAGTTGAATATTAAAACCTTATCTCTAGGCTTGAACTCCTTGTGCTTGATTCTCTTGTCATGCCATCTTTTGGTTCTCTCTTTGTAAATCTTGGAGCTGTGATAAGCCTTCTCTCTCCATTCTTCCAGCTCAGATATTTGCATCTAACAATTCTTGCCAGCTAGGTGGAGATCCATATTCCATTTCTTGATTGCCCAATGGACCCTGAATTCCAATTCAACAGGCAAATGGCATGTTTTTCCATATACAAGCTGATAAGGTGACAACCTATGGGTGTTTTGTACGCCATTCGATATGCCCAGAGTGCATCATGAAGCTTGTACTTCCATTTCTTCCCCATCTCATCCACGGTCTTAGAATGTTCTTGATTTGCTTATTTGATATTTCAGCATGACCGCTTGTTTGGGGATGGTATGGAGTTGCAATGTTGTGCTTGACTCCATATTCTACCAAGAACTATCAGAAGGTCTTGTCGATGAAATGTGGCCCTCCATCACTAATGACCAATCGAGGTGTTCCAAATCTTGGGAATATGACTTCATGGAACATCTTCTTAGCAGGCTTAGAATCGGTGGCTTGACATGGTAATGCTTCTACCCATTTGGACACATAGTCCACCGCCACCAAGATGTATTTGGCATCTCTAGACTTTGGGAATGGTCCCATGTAGTCAATCCCCCAGACATCAAACAACTCCACTTGAAGGTTGTTCATGAGTGGCATCGCATCCCTAGCATTGATGTTTCCATGATTCTAACATCTGGCACACCTTTTGACAAACTCCTTTGTATCTTGATGCATCGTTGGTTAGAAGAATCCGCTTTGCCAAATCTTAGCATTTGTACGGAATGCTCCATAATGTCTCCATAGGGTGATGCATGATATCTCTCTATGATTTTCATAGCTTCAACCATGGGGACACATCTCCGTAGCAACCCATCAGCACAGACCTGAAAAAGATATGGATCATCCCACAAGTAGAAATGACTTTCATGCTTAAGTTTCCTCTTGTCTTCCCCTGGTGGAACATAACATGTAACCATATAGTTCACAATATTTGCATACCATGGGTCGGAGTCTGTTACCTTGAGGAGTGTGCCGTCCCTTAAATAGTCATTAATAGGTGACTCATGTGTTTCCTTATATTGAAGCCTAGAAAAGTGATCGGCTACCGAGTTCTCTACTCCCTTCTTATCTCTTATTTCTATGTCAAATTCTTGGAGTAAAAGAATCCATCGGATCAACTTAGGCTTAGCATATTTCTTAGTGAGGAGGTATTTAAGAGCAGCGTGGTCTATATAAATAATTACCTTCGCTCCCACTAAGTAAGATCTAAACTTGTCTATTGCAAAGACAATAGCCAACAACTCTTTTTCAGTGGTAGCATAATTGAGTTGTGGCCTAGACAAGGTTTTGCTAGCATAGGATATAGCATAATGCTTTTTATCCTTTGTTTGGCCTAGAACGGCTCCAACTGCAAAGTCGCTAGCATCACACATGATCTCAAAGGGTAGCTTCCAATCAGGTGGTTCGATGATTGGAGCTAAAATGAGCGCCTTCTTGAGGATTTGAAAAGATTCATGGCATTCGTTGTTAAAAATGAAAGGTGCATCTTTAGCTAGGAGGCTAGTCAGGGGTCTAGCGATTTGAGAAAAGTTTTTGATGAAACGCCTGTAGAACCCTACATGGCCTAGAAAGCTATGGATTTATTTCACATTTGTGGGAGGTGGAAGCTATTCAATAACTTTAATCTTTGCTCTATCCACTTCTATCCCATGAGTAGACACATTGTGTCCTAGCACTATTCCTTCCTGGACCATAAAATGACATTTCTCCCAGTTCAGGACTAAGTGCTTTTCTTCACACCGTTGTAGGACTTTGTCTAAATTCTCAAGACAATCATTGAAGGTTTTGCCATAGATGGTAAAGTCATCCTTGAACACCTCCATGATTTTCTCAATCATGTCGGAGAAAATAGACATCATGCACCGTTGGAAGGAAGCTGGAGCATTACATAATCCGAATGACATTCGTCGGTATGCATAAGTTCCATATGGGCATGTGAAAGTGGTCTTACTTTGGTCACCTGGGTGGATCAAGATTTGGTGATATCCGGAATAACCGTCAAGGAAACAAAAGAAGGAATAGTTCACGAGGCGTTCCAACATTTCATTAATGAACGACAATGGGAAGTGATCCTTCTTAGTGGCCTTGTTAAGTTTCCAGTAGTCAATGCATATTCACCACCCGGTGACAGTTCGTTGAGGAGTGAGTTCATTCATTTCATTCCTTACGACTGTCATCCCTCTTTTCTTTGGCACAACTTGGACAGGGCTAACCCACTCACTATGAGGCACAGGATAGATAATCCTAGCATGCAAGAGCTTAAGGACCTCTTT
This sequence comes from Miscanthus floridulus, assembly GCF_019320115.1. Lineage (NCBI taxonomy): Eukaryota > Viridiplantae > Streptophyta > Magnoliopsida > Poales > Poaceae > Miscanthus > Miscanthus floridulus. The sequence continues at coordinate 90,504,405 of NC_089589.1, forward strand.
CTTAACAACTTCTTGCATAGCATTGTTAAGCCTCCATTGTGGTTCCCTCAATGGTGAAGAATCGGAATCGATAGGGATACGATGAGTGCAAAGAGTGGGACTAATCCCCTTGAGGTCTTGGAGTGAGTAGCCTATGGCTGATTTATGTCTTTCTAGAACAGCGACATGTTTACGGGTTTCTTCTTGGGAAAGCTTGTCGCTTATGATGATAGGAGTTTCTCAATTGTTATTGAGAAAGACATATCTCAAGCTAGAAGGAAGGGATTTTAGCTCAATTGAGGGTTGTGATGGCACCTCCATTTGTTCTAGTTCAACAGGTTCTGCCAGCTCCTCCTCTTCTTGAATGAAGTGTTCATCATCGAGAGCTGGTTGGGCCATGTCTTCTAGAGAGGCTATTAAGATGTCCTCAATAGGGTCTTGTTCGGGCTTGGGTTCTACTATCGCAATATTTGAGCGTGCAAGTGAGACGACGATAGGAGACTTTCCCAGCTTTAAATTCAAGAGCCCCCATTTTGGTCTTTCTTGAAAGAGTGTCCCTAAAGGTACACCAATCAAGAGGGATGTGTCCGAAATGTCAAAGATGTGAAAATCTAGACGGTACTCAGAGCCTCTTATGCGCAAAGGAATAGACCTCTTGTCACACCCCAAAATTTTGGTTTTGGGATGTGACTAAAAAATACTAAAAACAAACAAATGATTTTTAATAGTTTCTAAAATTTCCCCAACTTTAATTAAGTTGTTGACATTTTAGATAGTGGGAAAATGCGAGTTTCTAAAATTTTTGCAATTTAATTTAGTGGTTTGTTGCATTACATGTCTTTGCATTGAGTTTATGTATGAAAATGAATTTAAATATTTTCAAGATATTCCTAGGTTTTGATCACAACTTCATCTCTCCAAACATCAAACCAATCTATAAAATTCAAATCAAGTCTTTTGCCAAGATCATACTTAAACCCTCCTCTTCTTTTTGGGCTCCTATTTCTTTTTGATCAAGTCTTCTCCAAATCCCAAAATCTATGCTAGATGACCAACCGTTTCCTCTCTTTTCTCTCACATAATTATATCATCATTTTGGAGAAGTCAAATCCATCACATGTTGCTTATCTAGGTTACTCTCAATTTTGGGCAAGCCTATCTTGACTTACTCTTGCCTTTTCTTTTCAAGCCGGTCCAAACATATCTCCAATTGGGCTAAGCCAATGTCAACCCTAACTGTCACTAATGGAGCAAGAGTTATTTCGGGCCAATCCAACCCCTTTCTCTGGATTTGGGTCAAGTCAAAATCAGCCCAAACCTCCCCTCTCCTTCTCCTACACCCTCTCTTCCCTTCCACTGACTTTCCACCTCTATCTCAAGTGGAAAAGCCACAGCCTTCTCTCTCATGGTGTCGCCTCTCCTCTTCCTCTCATGCATGGATAAGCCTCCTTCTCTCCATGCCGCATTCTCGTCTCCTTACATGCAAAAATTCAGCATCTCATGTTTGCCCACTTAATTCCCTAGCAAAACCACCTCTTCAATCTCCTTTACCAGCTGCAATTTCTGTTTTAATCAAGCACTAATGCCCCTAATGACTGAAGGAAATAGATGGCTGGCCACCATTTTTCTACTGTCTCCACGCAACTCCCTACTACTCATGCAAAAACAGATAAATCATTTCTTTCCTTCCTCTTAATTTCCTAGACCCACTTTACTCCATTTATTTTCCCTTACTTCCAATGGCATGCAGCCATCTATCCCCCTAGCTGCCCTCACGCCACACCTTACTCCTCATACAAAAATAGATGCACGTAATTCCTTTCTCTCATAATTTACTAGACACACCTTAAGAGTGCTCCTTTACTCTATCACTCTTCAAATGCATGAATGCAAAATACAACAATATCTCTCCCTCTCTTTCACGTGGAGAAACCATCCATTCTTTCCTACTGTCGCCCCCTCCCTTTTCTCTCATGCAAATAACAGCAACACATAATGTTTCCTATCTTAATTCCCTGGCCACACATTTAATCTCTCCATCAAACACACGTTACTGCCTTGATGCCTGAAGAAATAACCGTGGCTTCCTCCTCTCCCTTCCATCTGTTTTTGCACGACATATACACAGCAGCAGCCCCTCTTATCTCCTCCACTTCCTGCATGGACGCCCACTCCTTCTCATCTGCCTCCCTCTCCTCTATCTCCACCAAAATAGAGAGCTCCTGCAGCCATGATTCTGTTTTTGCCGCTACAATCTTCATCCCAAGCAGCAGATCATGATTTGGATGAAGGCCGCCGATCTCCTCTGTTGTAGAGTAAGCTGATCCTCCCCTTCCCTCTCTCTGTGCGTTTCATATCCTGCTCCTCATCCCTCTCTTGATCTCCTCATGTATCACAGGATGTCACCCAATTGATTCCTTGCAGCCGTCACTTCCCGGACGCGGAGTACACGAGCTGTCACCGGTGTTCTTTGCAATCACGTCATCCCCATCACTCTATGGTCGTGCTACAGTACTGCAGCACGGCATGGATGCCACCTCGGCATGCCTTGTCGTCCTCCCAAGCTGGCAACCACAACCCCATCAGCCGTTGGAAGTCTCGCTGCTCGCTGCCAACGTCGGTCGCTGTTGGTCAGCATTGGGTCACCTTCGACAATCCCAAACACCTGAAGTAAGAATCCTTGTAATATCCTCCATGATGTTTTCAGAGTCCCTGCAGCAAACCATGTACTCATTCAATTTTGATAAACTCCAGCAAAGTTTCCCCCACAATCATGTTGCTGTCCATTTTGGACAGCGGTGCTGCTGCCGGTCAGCTGTTGATCCTTTGAATTCTGTGTTGTATCCTTTGGCTAGAACATAATTTACATACAAGCACACGCCTCTGAGAAATTTCATGGCCATAGGATCCAAGATGAAAGAGATATCATGGTTTTTGTGCTCACTGTCCCTGCTGCCCCGCAGCTGCACTGCTGCCTTTAGGCATTCATGTTCCCATTGATCTAGACCTCCGGTCATCGAACCCTTTTATCACAATGTAGTTATTGAAGTTACACAAGTCCCTGAAAGTTGGTTCGGTCATAGGAGCTAAGATAAAAGCGATACATCTTTTCTGTGCTCCCTGTCTCTGTTGTTTCTGCAGCGATGCACCTCTGAATTTCAGTGAAGTTCCCCACCAACCATTTGTCAAATAATCAAACCCTTCATACAGAATGTTCATATTATCCTTGCACATGTCTTTGAAAGACGGTTCATCCATATTGGCCATGATGGTTGAGTTATCGTGACTGCAGTGGTAACTGTCCCTGCTGTCCAAACAGTCACGCAACCTTGTTTTCCAAAGGTGATCCCCAGCAAACCGTGAGCTCACTCATCAAATCCTTTTACCACAGTGTAGATATGATCCTTGCACACACCTCTGTAAAATACCTTGGCCATAGGAGTTCAGATTCTGGAGAAATCATCGTCTCCACGTTCCCTGCTCTGCTGCCCTGGCTGCTGCACCCCTCTGCATTGCATTGGCGTTCCTCGCTAATCCACTGTCCAACCACCAAACCCTTCATCCAACATATCCATCGTATGCTTGCACAAGTCTCTGCAAGTTGGCTTGGCCATAGGTGCCACAATGGCCGAGATGTTGAGGCCGTAGTATCCGCTACTCCTGCTGTCCAGAAATTAGCTATGCAACCAGTTTTGCTTTCACGTTCCTCTATGAACCGTTGCTCTAAAAATCATGACCCTAGACCAAAACCTTTGTATCATAGTGCCTAGCAATCCTCCAAAAGGTATCACCAATTGGTGCAGCAAATACCCTGTGTTTGCGATGGTCGAAGTGCTCTCTGTCCACCGACGTGCACGTCCTAGAAACACCGATGTGCAACAGTTGGCCGACCAACGGATAGCAAGGTTGTTTTATCATAATCACATATTTGATCTACATGCCATTTGACCGTATCATACCTCGGTAAGTTGCACAGATCTTCACTGAATCATTTGGTCATTAGATGCTCGATCTGATTACATGCTAGCTGCCCCTATTTGGTATGACAATCTTTCACGAACTAATCATCAACCTATCCACTTCTCCTATGCCAGTTGTGTAACATCAACTCACCATCACCACCACAAATGATTGTTCTAGTTAAGAACCTTGATCATTCACCCCGGCTTGGTCATGAGCACACCATCTCATTCTCGTCCACTCATCAACACGTATATGCTCTTCTCCACCAAGCCTAGCATTATCATCCCCTGAAATGTGATCAAGTCTCACTTATCTTCACTTCATCCTTCTCAATGTCCTGTCCATCTTATATAAACCATTAATCATCTACATTTCCATCTATAGATCTTTGTGCTCTATAAATATTCAAACTTAGACCATACCCATCATGTTTATTCCATTCCTATCATTTACCGAACCATTTAGCTTCTATCGTCGATCTTTCATGTCTTTTAAACCATGGCTCTATTTTGTAGTTTTTACACTCAATGATCGTAGTTACAAGCCCTACGTGTTTAAAACCTTTATATCTTGATTTTGTAATGATTGGTATACTTTTTCTAGGTTTGTTTAAGGTGCTTGTATTGACTGTTGCTAACGTTAGAAGTGGAGCTACACGAGGAGCAGATCTTTGAGGAGCGGAACATTAGCAAGTGTTTTTGGAAGGCAAGTGTAACAAAGGATTCCTTGTACCTATGAACAATGATTAATTCATACATATGTATGTGTCTAATTTGAAATGCCTATAAGGACTTTACCTAGATGATTCTTATACCACATATCCTTGATTCCTATGGGTTGGTATGCATGTTGGATAGTTGCTGCCGCGTAGAACCAAAGCTAATAATTTAACTTGATTAATGTTATATGCAATGTGATAAAATAGTGCTTTTTAGCAACATGGACCAGGGGGCTAGAGCATATGGTTTTGAGTGCTCTAGATTCCTCTGACTAAGGACTTAATCCTGAAGCGGCCACCTAGGAGGTACCATACAACCATGACTATCACATGGCTCTGATCTTAATCAAGTAACTAGTACGTCTCTAGCTTGTTAGTGGCTACCGAAAGGCGCAAGAGGGGGGCACTAGCTGGTATGGCTCTTTTCCTATTAGGGTGTGTGCTATGCCGCAACCATGAGTGCCACTCCTGAAGGAGGGCTCCATGTGACTAGATGGCTAAAACCTTAGCGGCTACTAACTAGTTAGGGTGTCTAGTGAGAGGTTACATAGTGAGACCCTGCCGCACTTCCTTGGAAGAGGTGATATGGGGTCGATGGGCCCCTGGCATATGGGAAACACGGCTTGAGGGTAAAGTTGTACAAATTCTGCAGAATTCTTTGAACTGATATATTAGCCGTGCTCACGGACACGAGCGGCCTGGATCCTTCTTGATTAGTGGTTACTTGGATGGTTTGGGAATGATCAAATATTTACTAATATTACTTTCACTTGGGTTGGTTTATCACTAAAGTAGTGACTCAGGTTTAATAAAATATGACCAACTAAAATTGCTAACCACAGTCAATCAGTGTCAAGCCTTTGAGCCTTCATGAACCCCTTTGTTATACTTGTTGATTATGGTGCGCTCACACTTGCTTTACAATCAACAAAAATTCTGGATGGGTAACAGATGGTGGTTCAAGTGATGAATTACCCGAGAGGTTCCATGAGTACTAGGCGTGTGCTCCCCTAGTGAACCATCCCTGTGGAGTATGGAGACCCAAAGAGAAGATATATAATAGTTTCCACTATGCTATGTAATAGATGTAAGTCTTGTTGTAACTATGTATCAATATATATAATAAAGCATTGTTTTTGATATTCTCCATATTTGTCGCTATATGTGTCATGTGGACATCCTGGGCACACATATAGTTAGCGCTTGGTATTCTTCAAAAAACTAGGTCTGACACCTTATGACCGCATAACTTTCAAGAGTAACTCCAGATGAAATTCTCAAAAGTTTATGAGATGGGATCAAGGACACATTGGGGCAAAGTTTTTTAGCCAAAGCCTTGAAATAATATTGATCCCAACGGTAGGACTATAGTGAGCCTCTATGGTTGTTTTCTTTAGGATGCAAGTTAGAACATCTAAGGGGCAATGATTCGGACTACCTTAGTGGATAACTCCATTTCTACCAACAACTCACGACTCATGATAGCCAAAAGTCCTTTGATGTTCTCCATTAAAAAGGAATCATTGTGTGGACCATTGTCATCCTCAAATGGTGCAGAGTGCACCAGAGGCTTCACCTGAACTGGTAAATTGAGGCATTCCCAAAATCTTCAAAAATATCTTCCTCGATTTCAAAGGGGAACATAGAACGATGGGGTTCATCATCCTCTAAAATGTGTTGTGTTCCCTCAATGGGAGGTTCCTCGATAACCAAATCATCAGAAGAATTCAAAGGAATTTCGGATTTGCTTGCGTGTGCCTCCTCTTGTTGGTTGGGGCTTGGCTTAACTTCTTCTACAGGAAACTCATCAAAAACCCCAATGTAGGGGGTGTTTTCAAGGATTTTCTCTAGAATGGCTTTCCCTTCACTAATGGTTTTGTGTGAGAACGAACCTCCTGAAGATATGTCGAGGTGGAGAGCAGCTTCCTTACTCAGACCAAGATTAAAAGGACATGGTTAGGCAAAGAAAGGTTTGGACCAGAGTTAATAAGGCTTATGAACCTAGCCCAAGCTGCTCCTAATGTCTCATTCTCCTTCTGTTGAAAGGTTAGAACTTCTATTCTCAAAGCGGCAAGTCGAGAAATGGGGAAGAAAGCAAGACAAAATTTGTCTCAAAGTTCATCCCAATGACCATTTACGCCTCCTATGGTATGAACGTACCATTGTTTTGCTCTTCCCAAAAGGGAGAACGGAAATAATTTCCATTTAATGGTCTCTTGTGTCATGCCAGCAATAGTCAGGCAAGAACATAGTTGTTCAAATTCACGATGGTGGGTGTAAGGATTTTCATCTTCTATGCCAGAGAAGGATTGCTCCTGAACCATGGCTATGAAAGTAGGGAAAAGCTCATAGACATCTATAAGAATGGGGTGCGAAGATGGTGGAGGCTCCAATAATTCGCCCTTTGGAGCCAAAAGTTGAATGATAGGTGTGGGATCCATGTGGTAGAGGTGGTTGAAAAAGCTAAAGGGGTATACAAACAGACTTGGTTCTAAACTAGCACAGCTATCGTTCCTTGACAACAGCGTCAGAAAGCTTGTTGGTATTTGTTAACGCACATAGAAAAATCCACAAGCGCACGGATACCACTATAGCTTTCACCCGGGAGTACTCCAGAGTATCGTATTTATCCATAGGGAACACGAAGTGTTCTAGTAAAAATCAAGGTCATCTAATGATAAAATTAGAAAAGTGTTTTTGTGGGTTGAGAGAGATTTTCTATGGCTTATACTAGAAAACTAAGAATCAAGCTTACTTTACTTTACTTACTTTGGAGCAACAATACCTTTCCGACTCTCGAAGGTGGTGAGAAAAAGTAGTCGGGAGAAGGCTGCCTAAGCTCTATGAATCACCAATCCAAACATGGTGGATTGCAACGACCTGACAGAGCTATCACCTCTGGGGCTACCACAACTAACCATGAGATTGGGCATAAACTTAGGTAAACTCTAGCCTAGACACCACGTCTACGCTAGCGTTTACTACTCTAATCACGATCTATAATTAGAGCACTTGATGCAAGCGGAGTTCCCGTAAATATAATGAGAACTAAATTTAATTAACTAGAGGACTTGAAAATACCAATAGAAGAACCTGAATGTCACCCAATGATGAGCTAGATCCATCGAGGTACAAAGTTGAGGAGAATTCCGATAGGCTGGCTCCTCATATCTCTCTCCTCTCCTCTCTCTATTTTCTATAATTCAACTAGATGAGATTCATCAAGAGGGACACTACTATAATTTGTGTATGAAATAATGAAGCTCTAGAGCGTAGGGTGTGTAGATGTGTGTCTCCTGGAGGAGGTATGGGCGTCCTTATATAGGCCAAGGTGGAGTAGTGGGCAAGAAAGTGCCACATCATCAATCCGCGCCACATTTTATGGCCACCATCGGATCAAACTGACCTTACGTGGGTGGTGGAGATCATAGAGATCTCATCTAGAAGCTTCCCAACCGACATACGAAGAAAATCAGAAGAGAACCGGTCATTTGGGCCTTGAACCGGAGCAGAACTGATGAAACCAGGCATTGTTATGTGTTTTCTGGAGAAAATAGGACTTCCCGGCCAACTGGGCTGGCTGGTTCGAGCGGCCCAACCATGCTCAGGCCGAGCGGCCCACGCACTGCCTTTGGGACTCCACTCCCATAGCTCCACTTGTCCGGTCGGAGGGGAAAAAGCCACGTGTGGTCGCGCTCCCGCCTGCACGGTTGACTCCAATGGCCATCCCGCATCCGATGCGTGTCCCGGGGGGGCTCCCACTCCTGCGCAGGGGACCTCCTGGGCCACGTGTCGCCTCCCGATTAGGTGGCGAAGCCGCCTACCTCCTCCAAGTTGGCAGTGCTATAGCGTGGGACCCACTGGCCAACTGTTGTCGACCTGCTACACCGGCAGTGCCTGCGTAGTGTGGGGCCCACCTATCAGCCGATATCGGGTGCTGCTGCTCTACACCGCATGGCACTGTTGCACGTGGGTCCCATTTGCATGTTGACTTCTCTTCTTATTTGCAAATTTAATATCTTTTCATTTTGAGCTCCGAATATAACAAATGATATATCTGTTTCAATCGTCTCTATGAGCTCTTCGCAATGGTGCACTTGAATTCATCATTTGAGATAGTTTTATTTGGTGAAAAATTAAATATCCTGCAAGACAAGTGAGAGCACCAAAACTTGTGGAACTTGTTAAAATCAAACCCTATAACTATTGTTTGTGATTCATTTCATGTCAATTTATGCAATAGTTGATGGTTATATTTGGAGTTTAATGACCGTCAACACTAGTGGGTGCTCTACCTTAGCCATTCTATGAGCTAGATAGGTGGGCTATCAAGTGGGGCCAAGTGATTTCTCCAAGTGACACTTCACAATCCTGCATGGGCTGACTCTATTGGACGCTCCGTCATGATGGCGGACTATCCGGTGGTGTCGGTGAGCTGACTAATGGGGTCTGGACTCTGTCAGGTCATGTAGATGAATTGGTGGATGGTCCGATGGTGCTGGCGGACTGTCCGTCAAGTCAATAGTGAGCAGTTTGAATGCAGAAAGAAGTATAGTTCAGTTTATAGTTTTATATTACAAGTGCAATTATGCTCATGATGTTGATGCTCACAAGGGTGTCAAGACTAGGTCATGATAATCTTCGCTAAGCCCTGGCCATGATGCGACACCCATCGAGGAGTAGCTGGGTCTGCGTCGCCGGTGGGAGCCACGTCACCACCTCTTCGTCACCGCATTAAGCCATCTAGGATAGCTTCTATCTGAGAAGAAGGAACAGCTAATGATGCACTAATGATATCTGGTTGAATCGGTTCTGAACTTTCAACATCGGTATCTGCAAACATCAAGGATAATTTTTCAATTCATACTTGTTGCAGAAGGATAAAATAGACATACGACTTTTTACCATCAACTGTTTGCTGGACTGAAGGTTCGACAGTCTAGGTATCAACAACAGCGGGGTCATTTTCAATGGGTAAATGTTAGACTCCTGCTCTTGCATAAACATTTCCTCAGGGAGTATCTGGTGTGATAAATGATCAGAGAAGGGTAGAAATTGAATAAGAATTAAGAATTTTGAGGAGGTACCTTGGCAACATTAGGGATTGAAGTGGAAGGGTTCTCATCTTCTACAGTATTAGAGCATTGTTTGGTTCAACCGAAATCGGCTCCTTTTGAGGATTGGTCGATGAAGGTTTAGTTGATGCTGATTTAAACGCCTAGGACAATAGTTCCGCACCCAGAGCAGATTGTGATACAATGGTTGATAACTGTGAAGAAAGGGGATTAGAAGTTGAATATCATTTTGAGGAAAGGATAAGTTGTTTTACCTAAGCAGATGATGGTCTCAATCTACGAAGTCTTTTCCTAGAAATGGTCTTCTGGGTTGTCCCTTGGGCTGCCTTGTGTTTTGAAGATTGATGTTACAATTGTAGAGGCAGCTTGGGTTTTCATTAGTCTCTTCAGTGTGGGTGCAGTTGATCCCATTCTTGAGGCTAGGCATGGTAGATAATATTTTATAGGATGCCCCTTCCTATCCATGCTTGTGGGATTGGATTCAATGTCCTAAAAAAGTCTGTTAGAACAGTTGATAGGGGAATTTATCGAATAATTTTTCTAAAAAAAGGTATGGTAGGTTACCTCACTGTCAGAAGCAAAATCTCCATCTAGAGCTATACATCTAGGATTGACTGACCCAAAGAAGAGGTGGGAGTGCCATTCTTGCCACCAGAGATCATATAAATGGAAAATGAAAGAGGCTCTAGTCCATTCATGCAGAGAGAGGGAAGGAAGATCTTATCTTAACTGAAACACTCTAGAAGCTTCCATTGCCTCACTAATGCCTTCTCTCGTTTTTAGTATATCTTTGAAAAATAGCCTGGGGGCAGTTGACCAAGACCAAACTGACGAGCTACAAATGAGGGGTTGTAAAACTCATAGGTTGGAAGGTTGCCTGGAAGGAAGGAAGCTGTAGACATTTTGTCATGGCCATGATGAAATTTGGCTAGAAGAACGCAAGGTTTGATGAAGGAATCAAAGATCGTAGCTGCCGTTTCATCTGAGCAGCCTAATTCAAATAAAAAATTGAATGGGAAGACCAACTCATTGTTCTCATCCTCATCATAGGGTAGCCAAGTCAGAATATCTACATCAAACCCTTTATAAAAATTTTTGAAGAGATGGCCAACATCAACAATAATTGTTATGGCCGATGTAGCTTCACCATAGTTCGTGGACTGATAGGTTCTTCCTTCTTTGCCTCTGTATTCCTCATAAAAATTGGAGGAGGGAAAGCTCAAATTCTGGAGATTTGGCTTTACAATCTTATGCATATACAAATTTAGCCACATTTGTATTAGCCACCAAGGGCCACTGATGGTGTGCGCTACTTCATTCTTCAGCAGCTAAGCAGCCACCTAATGCAACAAATGGTAAGCTAATCCCAACAAATACTTTCCAAGAGGAATCTCAACGCCCACTACCAGATGCTCTACCATGAGTTTATGATTGTAAGTCAGACCACAAGATGACCCACAGAAGATGAATCTTTCTAACCACATGTTCAGAAAAGCTACATGTTCTCTTTCGCTTACAGTTGATCCATCTGTAATATGGTTTAGAATGTAGCTTGCCCATCCTGTGCAGTCCGATATTTTAGCTAATTTCTTGGATCCAGCACTTAAGAAGTCATAAGGTTGCATTGATCCTGTTATTCTATGGCCGGTCAACATATAAACATCGGCCAAAGTGATGGTCATTGGGCCATGACAAAAAACGAAAGCATTTAGGGTGTTAGACCAGAAATAAGATGCAGAAATCAGGAGTGAATCATTCCTCTTCTTTCTAGACAACGAGAGTGTCAAGCATTGATTCATATAATAAATCTCCCAATCTCCAGCCTTTTTCCCCGATACCCTACGAAACCAATCTCTCCATCCCCTAGGCATTTTAGGCCAGTTTCTAAAGGGAGTTTTGGTGTTCCAGGAGGACAAATCCACTATAGATTGTTTGAAGGGGATTCAACTGGTTTCTTGATAGATAAAGTCAGATGGATCAGGGTCACCCATAGGCCCAAGAAAGTAGACATTGGGAACAATAGCCGATGGAATCAAAATTTTATTCCTCATTTCCTAGAAACCAGATAAAATAAATTTGAGAAGAAAGGAAATGCAGGGTAACGGCTAATACTTGGAAAATGAGAACTTGAAAGCGTACCTCAGGGATGTGGTTGCTGGTCGCCATTACAGCTAAATTAGATCTAAATCTGAGGAAGGTTGCTTGAATAATAGCTTGATAGAGCAGAGGATTTGCTAGGGTTGAGGCCTTGGCGATGGCGGCGTCGGCTATTAAGATTTGCTCGAGAAAGAAGGGGAAAGTGAATGGGCCTAGTGAGTTGGAAATGATACTGTTGGGATATTATATAAAACTTTGACCGAGAAATCAGGAGTCATGCATATGTCTTGGAATAAACGGTTGCGACATGGTGAATAGGTAAATAGAAATTTTTGAATAAAATCATTTTTATCCCTAAATTGGGGGGCATGTGTTTACACCAAAATTTGGGAAGAAGAACGCGGTAACTTGAAGCTTCCAAGATTGTGTCATCAAGGAATCGATTGCAGAAGGATTGATATCAGCTGATTCAGATGCGGAAATGGAATCGGCTCTCTTCGGATGACATCAGCAGATAACATCAATGAGCTACAGTTGGCATCGGGAAAGACATGTCGGACTCTACAAAAATGGAAAGATTAGGGTCCAAGTTATCTTAAATTAGGAATGTTTTCTCTTATACCAAAGATTGTAATGAGTCGTACTTAAGTAGGATTCATGCTTAGGTTCTGAGTATAAATATTGGACCCCCGCTATTGTAAAGGACATCCAATCAATCAATACAAATTACTTTTTTTTGGCTTCACGCCAACCCTTAGGAGTAGGAGTAGTGTAGATCTCGACGAGTTCTTCAACAAGCAGGGCTGCATCGGTCTGACCGACCTCCGGCTTGTCTGTAAGTACCGTCATGGCTTATATCTCTATTTGTAAGGCTGCATCGGTCCGACCAACCTCTTGCGAGCTCTAGTATAAGCTAGTTATCGATTCTTATCTAGTTCAAGTATGGCTGCATCGGTTAAGTTCGACCTCCACTGCTCGAATTAGATTAGGGTCAAGTTAATGGCTCTACCTAAGGGTGGCATCCTTCGGGTAGATTCATTAAGTTATTGATCTTGCTAATGTTTCTTATTGTCATTAGTTTTAGCAATATCAACCTGCCCGATCGAGATTGATCTAGATCGGCCTCACATCCTTTTAGTCCCTCATTTATTTTGTTACATCGTGATGGTTCTTACACTAAACGATGGATTATGTTTCATTGGCTGTTCTATTTCGATCTTGGTCATGCATAGTACGTGGTCAAGGCGTGTCTGATCTTGAGAAGGTTTACTAGCTAGTTGAATCTGGTCTATAGCTCGCTATTACGGATGTATCAATCCGGTTGATCCCCACTGTTAGTACTTTAGATCGGAGGATGCTAGCTGGAAGATTTGCCTATGACCAGGCATGCCATTGGCTATTTGCTATGCCTGCATCGGCTAAAATAGCCGATCGCCTGTACTTTAACGCTTATAGTGTGTCTTCATTATTCTATTGAATGTGAATAGATCTGTTTATTTTAAAGGTTTGATTTGTTGTCTTTATCATGGCTGCCATCGATCTGGTTGAACCCCACTGTTAAGGATAACAGATTAGGTCTGACGAGTTTATAGATCTGTCCATGTTAAATAGTTGATTGTTCACATGTTGTAATCCCTTTTCTACCTGAATCGGCTATTTTCAGCCGATTCGCCTGTGCTTTCACACGTATAGCATGTCTTTCAGAAACCTATCAAGGTATAGATGGTTTTGTGGATTCTTTAGCTTTAGTTTGTTGTTATCATCATAGCTGCATCGATCTGGTCAAACCTCACTGTTGATGGTAACAGATTAGATTCAGAGCGTTCATAGATCCATTTGTACTAGATAGTCGATTTGTTCTCATGTTATATCCTTTCTCGTTAAACTTATCGGCTCAATGCTTTACACTAGTTATATTTACCTAGCTGATGATTTTACTTATATCTGGGTGCATTGTATTTGTTACTATAAAATCAATCGCGACCCACGAACATCGTAGTCCTTAATAGCCGATTTCTTCTCGTATCAGCTATTTAGTCAATTTTTCCCATCTGGCTGCTCCTGAAGCGGCACACTTAGAACTATCTAGGCAAAATCGGCATGTTCCACCTTAAATTACTGATAAACTTTCTCTCCTTGTCAATTGTAGGTCAAATTGACTGGCACGCCCTCAGGAGGAATTCACATGGTCGACTAGTCCTGCATTGAAGCCAAGTGGATCTCCAGCCTTGCTCCATCAAGCAGATCCTTCTGGCTTGTTGCGTGTCGACGCATTTTTGTGCCGACAGTGACACAAGCGCAGAGACAAGTGATTTAGATAGGTTCAGGCTATCTGATCGACGTAGTAACCTACGTCCTATGTCTTTGGTGGATTGTATTGAATATGAGATGCCTTCGAGGGGGTCCCTACCCACCTTATATAGGGCTCGTTTGGAGGGGCTCCGGCGGCTCCGGCTACTGTAGCATCACTGTGGAGGAGCCACCGGAGCCCCCAATTGCAGCTTCTCTGGCTCCTCTTTTCCCGTTCATTTGTGCTAGAGTCGGAGCTGTTTTTTCGCTGCTACAGGGATCTACAGTGTTGTACAGTGCAGTAGGAGCCAGAGCCGCTGGGCAAGGAGCCCTGCCAAAGATAGCCATAGTCTAGAGGGTAGGGTTATAGGTCGATTGAGGTCTAGATCTATTCGGCTATATGGTAAGTATTTACACAGAATATGATATCTATCATATCCGAACAGATCTTCCTTCATCGCCAAGATGTCTTTTGATTGTCGTGCGGTGGACGCTGACCAGAGCCAAGCACCATAGGCCTTGATCTTATGGGTTGGACCTCCCCTGGTGGTGCGGCCCATGTCCATTGTCGTGGGTACTTAGGTTTATACCCCCATAGTGACCATCGTGGGTTGATGCCTGGGACATGGGACTATGTTAAACATGCATGCCATAGGCCCTGAATGAGGTAGGGCCCGCTCTATTGAGTTAGTGCGGACTAAGCTAGTTCTGTGGGAGAAGAGGGCCACGAGGTTTTTAGCCCTAGGAGCATAGTGAGATGGATGCCGATGGTTTTTCTGGCTACCCTAATCACGATCCCAAGTGTATACGTCGTGCTATATGCCACTCCACTTGGGGGCAGTTCGGTGAGGAATGTGCTAATTCTTGAGAGGTGTTCACCTAGATGATACATAGCATCAATGATGGTGATCCTGTAGGGTCTAGGTGTACACACTTTGTAGAGTTAAAACTATACATATAGCCACGATCTCAGACATGATCATTCCTGTGAACTGTTTTCACCCTGCTAGTCTTCTCTTGTGCTTTGCTTATCTTCCCCTGAAGCTAAGGTTCAGCTTGAGGCTGCTGAGACAAGGAGTGTGAGGAGGCTGCCTCATCACTTAGACTGAGTGTATGAGGGTGATGTGAGGGATGATGAGAGATGACATGTGAGATGTGATGACTGAGTGGTTGGTGAGAATGAGTGTTTGGTTTGGGATTAAGGAAGAATTATATATACTTTTGTTGCTACTCTGCATGTGCTAAGGATGCAAACTATAGCCAAACATTTAGGATTGCCAGATCCCTTTATTTTCTACTTTCCACTAAAGCTCATCGATGCTGATCTTGGCCTGCACACATCTAGTTGTGTGCAGATTTCTTGACTTGTAGTGATGTTGAGATTAGTAGCTGGTTTCAGTCAACACTCAAGGATGCCTCTAGATGGGAGATTGCCAAGCTTCCTTCCACAATAGAATAACGGTGTTTTGATTATTATTAGTTGTTCCAAACTTTTGTAATCTATTTATTTGTGCACTCTGATGTTGTATGACTCTGTAATGAGCTGTAATTTGGACGTCCGTGATAGTCGAGATATCCTGGGACTATCACAGATGGGCAAAAAGGTTGGAATTTCGATTTTGGAAATCCAAGTCTATTACACCTCCTCCATCCGACCTGTGGGCCCGGTGGCTTATGTGTCACATGTACATATGGGGCCTTTCTCTATCTCCACCTAATCTATGGGACCCGATGGCTTGCATGTCACTTGGGCTTGTGGACCCTTCTCCATCCGACCTGTGGGACCCGACGGCTTGCGTGTCACTTGTGGACCCTTCTCCATCTGACCTGTGGGACCTAACCTTTCTCCATCTCCATCCAACCTGTGGGACCCAATAGCATGAGTGTCACTTGTACCCTGTGTGCCGCTGGGGTTTAATGAAATCTAAGTAAAAAACCATGAGACCTGGGAGTCAAACCTAGGACCTAGAGCAAGGAATGGACCGTCTCCACCATTGCGCTAGACGCCTGGGTGTGTTGACATGTCTTTGGAGTCCTTATAATAGTATATTCTCTATTTGGGTGCCCTACAGGTTGACCTATATATTGGATATCCCCTACAAGTGGAAACAAATCTATGCCTATTGGACTTGCAACGGCAGCAGCGAAGGATCCCTGGTTTGCTGTGGTGGCTCAGGCATCCTTTTAGAGGCTAGGCGACGGGCCTTCCCAGTGGAGCGTGGTGGCATTGGCGCCTGTGTCCATTGTGTGCCGTGATAGATCCGGTCCGTAGGTCTCCTTTCTCTCCTTTTCCTATTCGCTTAACTATTTTGATCCTTGCTTGAACATGTGGTATACAAGAAACATTGTAGCATTGTAGATCTGGTTAGGCCAATGATGATGAAAAGAACTAGGAGGTGGCACTGGATGGTTTTCTGCATATGTTCGGTGTTCTTACTATAAAAGCATGTGTGCAGCTAGGGCTATTAATTGCCAAGTGCTTGCTTGATTATACCTATCTATCTAGGCAAAGAAATAGGCCCTTCGCTTCTGCCTTAAACTATTTTTTCTGTCCAGTGCTTGCTTGATTCTACATTTTTGTTTCGTATGCTCTAGTGCCACCCATGAGTCCTTATGGTATTTTGAACTTATAACATATCTGAGGCCACATTTTTGTGCCAATTATATCTACATAGCTGTTGAATGTATTAGGATGCATCTCATATGTATGCTTTCTGTGTCTTCTCCTTGTTGACAACCAAGTTGTCCATTTGGTTCCAAACAAGAGGAAGGCATCAAAATCAAATCAATGCTTTGTGTCCATCATTCACATGACTGAGGCCACTAATGTTTAACCTAGACATGTTGCTACTGATGCCAATGATGATCACTAGCACTTGTTCATTGACATTCTACTTGTGAAAACTGAGGCAGCTTATTTGGGTTGTGCAGATTTGAGATGAGTCATCCCTGCTATGTTGTGTTCAATGGCCATGAGCTAACTGGCCTGACTACCAGCAACAAGTTCATAGGTTTTGTGGTGCTTGTTATAAAAAGTACAACTCCTATGAAGATGGAATTGCTGCCTTCAAGTCAAGAACCAACTCAAATCCACCCTTAGCTCATGATGATGACTTCTGTCTTCAAAACCCAATAGCTGCTCGACCCTCTTTCTCCTTCAAAACTGTTGTAATTGTAGTCCTCTTAATCTTTGTCTATCTCCTACGGAAGAAGCTCTGAGCTCATGTACTGATTGTAAGTGTGATAGTTAGACTTGATTTAGCTAGAATTGTAATGGTTATAGCTCCATTAACTACTACTCTAGTTTGAGTTATATATATCTATGTGGTGCTACTCCAAATTTATATGGGGTCATACCATGAAAATTGTTAATGGTTGTTAAAGTTGCACTTTAGAATGAGTTGTGGACTTCACTGATGGATCTTTGTTGGATTATTTTCCTCTTCCGTGATCTCATTACTGAGCAAGCTCTCATCCTACTGCACACTAATGAAATGGAGGAGGCCCCCAACAAGAGCTAGCCTCATGGACAATGTCTTTGTCGAGATCCTCTGCTGCGTTCCTGCCCGCTCCTTGTTCTGCTACAAATGTGTCTATCGCTCCTGGAAACGCCTCATCTCGGACTACCATAAGTTGATGCCCCAGACTATGGCTGGCTTCTTCTATGATAGAATATATGGCCAATGAAACTTCACCAATATCACTGGTGTTTACCCCTCCTTATCCTTCTTGACCTTCACCATGACTAATGTAGCTATCTCAGATTGCTGCAACGGCCACATCCTTTGCCGGTGCCTTGGGGTTGATGGATACCGCTATGTAGTCTACAATCCGGCAACCCAGAAGTTGAAGGTACTGCTGGCTAGAATCCATTCTATTGGTGAGGCTCGATTGGGGTTCGATCTGACAGCCACCTCGCACTTCCATGTGTTTGAATATATGGAGGAGGATGGTCAGTGCGTGGGTGTGGACATCTACTCATCTAAAACTACAGCATGGATCTTTAAGGAATCTAAATGGGGCCAGGAGGCTGAGTTGATATTTTCATATTCAGCAACTGTGTTTCTTAATAGTTGTCTGCACTATATTGGGTTCTACGAGGGTTACCATCGTATACTTGCTATGGATGTGGAGGGAAAGACATGGAGGAAAATTCCAAATAGGCCACATGGTTTTTCATGCTCCATCCATCAAGCTCAGGGTCACTTGTTTCAATGTACTGTTGGTGGTCGGAATATGTCCAAGCTTTCAATTGGGATCCTTGAAGACTATGTTACTAATAATAAATGGACATTGAAGCATACTATCAGCCGGCGTAAGTTGTTTGGAAAGACTAAGAAACAATTGGGTTACTTTGATTGAGTCATGCTACATAGCGGATATAGTTCACCTTGAATAGAATTTGATTTTCTTTGTTGGGGTTGGGGTGGAAAGAGCTGTCATTGCATATAACATGGACAACAAAAAAGTTCATGTCATCCCTACACATTACATTCAGTATGGTAGATGTGACATCCTACTAGAAATCAGCGGTAGACCTTACTATCTTCCTTATGTTCCCTTGTTCTCGTAGTTGGAGTCATTAACAAAGTAGTAAATAAAGGTACATTTGATGTATCTCTCTGTCATGACATGTTTAAATGGATCAATGTTGTTTGATTGTCTATGGACATGTTAATTTCCTCTTGAATGGATGTCGTCATTATTTTGGAGCAACTTTAACTTGTTTGTAATATAAGGCAAGATCTGTGTAGTGTGTCAGATGTGTTCAAACCTACAAAGGTTGGACTTTCTTGCGTGTGTAGTAACATTTCAACACCAATGGCTCCCCTTTGTTCCAAAAAAACATCAATGGCTCCTCTGTATTAGTGATATATTAACTGCTGTGATCTCTTCCGCAACTTCGCTTGTTTTCCTTTCTTCCCCAAGCCCTCCCATTCCCATTGTAGATCTAAAATCACCAGGAACGTGCGGTTGCCTTCTACAAACCTACTTCACTCTTAGCCATTGCCCTGGTGAAGGGAGAGCCTTCTGCGAAGCATGCATGGGAGGGGGGTGACGCCATGCCCATGGTGAAGGAGGATGACGCCATGCCCATGGTGAGTCAAGATGAAGCTCTGGTGGATCCCTTTGGAGATAGAGACGATTGGGCCATTGGCATCATGAGTAAGGCTTTCTTGAAGATCAAGCATGTGCTATAGAACACCAGTCTAGGCACCCTCAACCCACCTCAGGAGGAAAAGGTGACTAGTTACGTCTTCATTTTTCACCAACTCACTGATGTCCTAGAAGAATGGTCAGCCTGCCTTAACAAGAATCATGCAGACAACGCAGAGTACATCCTCACTTGTTATCGAAGTTAGATAGATGGCTTCGACACTAGCATCACAATGTAGGGAATCAACACCACCCACAACACCGAGAAGCACTAGCGCAACCTGGTTCGAGCCGATGCTGAGCAGGTGGCCAACTATATCATCGCTGACGAGGACAACGACGATGTTGATACCAACGATGAGGATGAGGACAAGGACAGTGATATCGATGACGAGTAGAGGAGTAAATAAAGTTCCATTTGATGTATCTCATGTTGCATTTGATGTATCTCATGTTGCATTAGATGTATATCTTCCTTATGTTGGGAGTACAGAGGGAGTACATGTGATTACTCTTTCCTTATATTGTTACTCTTCCTTATGTATCTTCCCTTGCATTTTATGTCGAATGCATTTAAATGTATAGAGGTTTTGATTTGTGAAGTCTTATTTGCATGTCTATGTTTACTATATTGTTGAACTTTGTATTAATTAGGTGGGTTAAACTCTGTTGAGCATGGTGTAGATTAGGTCCTTTGGTCATTTGGTAGCCGATTTCTAGCCACAGTTGGTTGGTTTTACCTGCAGGTTCTTTTTTGGTTCTCTTTCTAATCTATAGTATGGTAAACATGCATAATGTTGGTGGTCCTTAACGATCAAATCCGACCGCCAACTAAGGTACAAAAAGAGGAGAAATCGATAATCTTAAACACATATGCATTTACTATTAACCAAGTTCCACATGTATTTGGAGAATATTATTTTTTGCTGGTCACAAACACAAGTACATAGAATAATTCACTAAAAGGCGCTTTTCAATGCTGATTCATGCAATGGAACAAGGGAGACGCCCATCAAATAAATTCAAAGGGGCAAAGCACCATGGGGAAGCAATTCTGGTCCAACCCATGGCCTATCATGTGAAGGCGGTGGCGAGATGCCACGGTCAAGGGGTGGCCAACCCCTAGGGGCGCCCAACCCCTTGTCAGTGCTGCTTAGCCCCTCCTTATACAGGCAGTGGCATGCTCCCTTATAGAGGTGGTGGAGCTCCTATTTTGCTCCAAGAATAGCCAGAGCACCGCCAAAGAGCCTTGTACAAATAGAGGGGTACCCCCCCCTCTCATAACACAACAGAAAGGATCAAGAGCACACCTCACTTGAGTTATAGCATCACTCCAAAGGGCTTAGGCCCTAATAGATAGCTAGAGTTGTAAGGGAGAGATGTGAGGAAAAGCTTGGGGAAGCGCCAGACTTGTTGGTGTCTCCCCAACTTGTACCTCGACGAGCATCTTATTTCAATGGGTTCTCGTGCTAAGTGAGTGTTTGTGTTTTCTATGATATAAAGTCTTTTGATTAGTCCAACTTTACTCTTACTTGTTTGTGGGTTCATCATCTACTCTCATAGCAGATACTCTAGTAGAGGGCCCTGATAAAGATGGATGAACCTATCGGAACACTAAAGTAGTAGTCGATAGCGTAGACATGGTGTCTAGGCTAGAGGCTACCTTCGTTTGCCTTGAACTCCATAGTTGAGAGGTAGGCGGCAGGTGGTGACAGCCCTATCTAACACTCATAATCCCCCATGTCCGCGTACGACGTAGAGCTATAGGCCAGGCTCACTTGGTAGACCAGGTGCTACCCAGTGCCTGAAGTAAGCAAGTGGAAGTTTAGTTTATCTATCCATTTGACCCTAAAACCTTAGGAGACCATCTCAACCTCTACCAACTCTGCCCTTGTATTATCCTTGGATGAACCAGCTAGAGGAGATTCCTCCATTCCCAGTGGAGAATAGAATACCCTGAATACTTTCAGGTGAAATGCTACAACAGTAAATCCATGCGCTTGTGGAATCTTCCTGTTTGCGTTAAGAATTACCAACAAGCATTTCTGGTGTCGTTGCTATAGAACGGTTGCCATATTTTCTTCGAACCTAGTTCATCCTCATATTTGTATCTTTTCCTTTTTTCTATATATACAAAAAACACAAAAATATTTTCACCATGAAAACCACTCCTATCGAATACCGGTCTGTTTCAAAGGGCGAGTTCTCTGAGCCACCACCAAAACCAAAATTTTCATCCGACTCTAAACTCCGCCCAAGCTTAATAGCCATGGTTCGGGCACAACCCTTCTCAGGGCACAATAACGAAAACCCCTTCCAACACCAGCACGAGTTCGAGGAGATGTGTTCATTCCTAGACATCTTAGGCATGACGTAGGAAACACTAAGGTGGAAATTGTTTCCCTTCTTTCTTACGGGGAAGGCAAAGCAATGGTACACACATGCCATAGAAAGTATGAATGGGGACTGGGATGAGATTAAGGACAAATTTTATCTTGTATTCTTCCCTATGTCCCATATCGTCTCTCTACTAAGGGGGATCCTCAACTTCGAGCAATATGAGAAGGAGTCTATAGGTGTAGCCTAGGCTAGGTTTTCAATGTTAATACATGCTAGCCCAAACCTGTCTTTACCCGATGGTGTATTGTTGCATCTCTTTTGTTTGGGTATCAACATGCATGCTAACCTATGCCTAGACGCGACTGTCGGAGTCTGGTTTAC
This sequence comes from Miscanthus floridulus, assembly GCF_019320115.1. Classification (NCBI taxonomy): domain Eukaryota; kingdom Viridiplantae; phylum Streptophyta; class Magnoliopsida; order Poales; family Poaceae; genus Miscanthus; species Miscanthus floridulus. The sequence goes on from NC_089589.1 coordinate 90,526,404, forward strand.
ACACATACCCATGACGAAACAAGTGAAATTCCTTGAAAACTTCCTAGAAAGTTACACTTCCCCATCATGAGAAATAGAACCCTCTAGGCAAAACTCATGTCGAGTGTTGAGGAGTCCTCATTAGTTGAATCCAAACCTATACCATCCTTAGATTTAACTCGTGAGCCCTCACCCGAACCATGAACACCAAAGGAAAGATTAATTCATCCTTTAGAGTTCTCTATCAAATTCAAGGATTATGGCAATACCTCAAAATATTTGTGGCATGAAAAGCACATAAAAGGAAGTTTCCCCCAAGGCAGAACCATCGAAGGAATGGTTAATGGAAGTGAAACAACAATCTAAAGCAATTTAGATTCTTTCACCTTCCACAAGCATGCCTTGTTCATTAAGGGGGACTGTTGTAGAAGCGCTGCACAACCCCTCAGTCGGGACCAGTATCATGTTAGAATTCCTAGCAAAAAACCTCTTGGGTAATATGCCACTAGTCCCGACAAATAAACTCTTCAAAAGTTTATCAGAACTCCTCTTCGAGTGTTGTGGGATTGCCAAGGCCGTGCCAATCATAATAAATGAAACTGAGGTTCACCTAGACTTCCACATCAACGCCATCCTTGATTTTGATCTTCTTATAGGCTACCCTTCTAAAATACTTTTTCAAGAAAAACCTTCCCATGGGAGCCTTAATGAAGAATTTGGGAAAACTGCTTTCGCCACTCACTTTGATATCCCAATGGCAGAGCATCATCCCAACAATGACCCATTCGAGGAGGTAAAGTTCATAACCCCATTCATTTCACCATCACCCTCGCTCGAACTTAAGCAATGTCCCTTTGGCCATCCAAACATTGTTCTCAATAGTGGTTTACATTCAACCAATGTATTTCTTGAGAACAAAAGCTTCTATGCCATGGACATTTTGCTTAGTGCCACATGCTTCCACGAGGATCATAACCATCTCTCGACCCTTGTTTGAAAACTTTTTAAGAGGATGGTTGTGGATGTCTTCGTTTATCACAAATACTACAAATCATGTAGTTGCACTGTGGCCCACGGTCAAGCTTACAACCATAAACAAAGCACTGCTAGGAGATACCCTGGATTATCATAAAAAGGGGATTATTATAAAAAACCAACTTTCCTTTTCAATAAAAGCAAGAACATGTTGTCAGGATAGTATGCACCTTCGGGTATTCTTGTGTGCTAACCCTTTTAGGTTAAGATCAAGAAGAACATGGGACATACAATGCCTAAAAACATGAGAGCTACATCGACTACATCCCTTGATGATCTTTGGTGATGGAACACACTCAAAAAGGAGATCCTAATCCTACACACTTGACTTTCACACAAAAGTTCAAGTGTGGGGGAGGATGGTGAGAGTCCAAAGTTCCATACACGCCAAAGACCATCCTAGAAAAAAAGAAAGAAAAAGAGAAAGATGATGATGTTAGCTCTACCTTGCTATATAGAAAAAATAAATAAATATATTATGAAAGAAAACATGATATATAAAAAAAGAGAAAGAGAAAGAGAAAGAGGAGGATTCTCCCCTCTGAAAGCCTTTGCTTACCTCAACAATCAAGCCACCACTGTAGCAGGCTCACGACTTCCATCCACATATGCTGCCAGTAAGTATACTCAGGTAAGCAAAGGTCACTTATTGTTCACCAACTCGTTTATTCATATTTGTCTCCATAAAAAGATAGACTTAATCATATAGGTTCATACTTCCTTTGGTTATGATGTATGCTCTGGTTTGGGTGTATTCAAATTTCATAAATCCATAGGCTTTTTAAATTAAGCATGTGCTTAGGTTAAAATAGCCTTCTTTAATCAAAATTTAACATGGTGTTAAATCTTGGTTAATGAACTTTGAGTATTACTTTCATCAATAGAAGTAATCTACTATGGAGATAAATCAAGGCTATGCTTATTTTTGCAAACTTTACCTTAGCCTTGTCTATGCTAAATGATAAAAAGTTGGGTGAACACATAAAATAAAATAATAATAATAATAAATAAATAAAAGTAAAAATAATTATAATAAAATTAAGGCTCCCTAGTGTTTTAGCTGGTAGAGCCCTTGTCTGTTCCCTTTTGTTAAATAAAAAATAGGTACAACAATAAGTGTGGGGGAGATCTCTCAAGCGTGATGAACAGACATTCGAGATCTCCCACCAACACGTTGCACAAACATCATTTGATACAACATGCAGAAGGATAGGACAAATGGCTCAAGAGAGGATTGGCTGAATTTTTAGTTTAGTCAAACCACCTCTGACTTAGCTACGTCTTCTTCAACAATGGTTTGTGCAACACAACTTTCAACTCCCTCCAATTTTGAGTTTGAACAAATACAAATCTTGATCGCTAGAAATTAAACTCAATTTATCCCTGCTATCTCCTCCTGATGAACAATGACCCTATGCAATTCAACAAACCACACTTCATTTAAAATTTTGAAAAGTGACATGTTCATAACATGTTTAAGATAGAAGCTTGCATAAAGTTTGTTCCATATGCATACACTTATGCTTGTGGGCAAATATTCTAATAGGACAAACGTGTTGACTAAGTTGTTGTGAAGTGTAATATAGTTCTGACTTACAAATCCTACCATTTCTATTCAAAGCACTTGGAGAATTTGTTTGATAAAAATGATGTAAAGCCATAGTATCGCATACTCCTCAATTGGTGGGCAATTCCTACCAAAGCCAAATAAGACATCTTGCAAGTTTCAAGCCTTCCACATATGCTACTTGTTATTGTGTTGAGTTTGATCAAGTCTTGTTGACCCTTGTTGAGAGATTTATCATGCTCCCAAGATCAAGATCATGTACACCCACATACACATGTTGCTCCTACACTGGGAGTACGCACAAACATGCTTTTATTTAGATCCACCAAAAATTCTACTCCCACACTAGGAGTAGACAAAAATAAGTTTGTTAAGCAAATACTCCATGTTCTAAAAAGATAATGATCTGTCTAGATATGTGGTTTAGAAGAAACATGGGCTAGCTATAAAAAATATGGACACATGAAGGTCCAAGTACAAAAAAGAAATAATGAGCACATGAAGGCTCATGTATTGAAAAAGAAAGAAAGAAGAAAGATAGCCACATTTCAAAAGAATAAGTTATAGATAGAGATCATATCTACAAAAGGACTATAGTTCTAGTTTACCTTTTTCCACACACATGCACATCTTGATCTAAGAGTATGACACTTCTCTCCTTGGATCCTCGATTTGACTTTACAACATATGCAATATAGGTATGCCATATTGTTTATCCCTACCTAAAGCTCCACATAAACCTTTTTAGAAGTAGGAGAAAATGATAGAAGGCAAAACATTGCTATGCCTTGGTAAGGATTTATACACCATTGAGTGATATGAGAGTGCCACTTGAGGAGTATAAAGTGAACTATGCTTTTTCTTGAGAAAAGACTTCCAAAATTCTAAGTTGATAAGATGTGAAATTGGGAAGAGGACTTTTGTTTCAAGAACTGTTCCGCTTTTCAACAACCCAACGAAACATGTTAGCTAAAGCCACGTATCCCACTTATGTAAGGAATGTGTTGAAATAACTTTTATGTAAGCCATATATCTTAGGATGTTATGCTCATGATTACTTTTATCTCTAAGCTTTGCTCGAGGAAGAGCAAAGGGGTAAGTGTGGGGGAGTTTGTTGGCGGTCCTTAACGACCAAATCCGACCACCAACTAAGGTACAAAAAGAGGAGAAATTGATAATCTTAAACACATATGCATTTACTATTAACCAAGTTCCACATGTATTTGGAGAATATTATTTTTTCCAGGTCAAAAACACAAGTACATGGAATAATTCACTAAAAGGCGCTTTCCGACACTAATTCGCGCAAAGGAACAAGGGAGACACCCATCAAATCAATTCAACTAGGGCAAAGCACCATGGGGAAGCAATCCTAGTCCAGCCCATGGCCCGCCATGCGAAGGCGGTGGTGAGAGGCCATGGTCAAGGGGCGACCGACCCGTAGGGGCGCTCGACCCCTTGCCGGCCCTGCTTAGACCCTCCTTAGATAGGCGGTGGCATGCTCCCATGTAGAGATGGTGGAGCTCCTATTTTGCACCAAGAATAGCCAGAGCACCACCTTAGAGCCTTGTATAAATAGAGGGGTACCCCCCCCCTCTCATAACACAATAGAAAGGATCAAGAGCACACCTCACTTGAGTTAGAGCATCACTCGAAAGGGCTTAGGCCCTAGTAGCTAGCTAGAGTTGTAAGGGAGAGATGTGAGGAAAAGCTTGGGAAGCGCTGGACTTGTTGGTGTCTCCCCAACTTGTACCTTGATGAGCATTTGACTTCAATGGGTTCTCCCGCTAAGTGAGTGTTCGTGTTTTCTATGATATAAAGCCTTTTGATTAGTTAAACTTTACTCTTACTTGTTTGTGGGTTCATCATCTGCTCTCGTAGTGGATACTCTAGTAGAGGGCCCTGATAAAGATGGATAACCCTACCAGAACGCTAGAGTAGTAGTCGATAGAGTAGATGTGGTGTCTAGGCTAGAGGCTACCTTCGTTTGCCTCATACTCCACGGTTGATGGGTAGGCGGCAGGTGGTGACAGCCCTATCTATCCCTCATAATCCCCCACATCTAGGTATGATATAGAGCTATAGGTCAAGCTCACTTGGCAGACCAAGTGCTACCCGGTGCCCGAAGTAAGCAAGTGGAAGTTTAGTTTATCTATCCATTTGACCGTAAAACCATAGGAGACCATATCAACCTCTACCAACTCTACCCTTGTGTTGTCATTGGATGAACCAGCTAGAGGAGGTACCTCCATTCCCTGTGGAGAATACGATACCCTAAATACTTCTGGGTGAAATGCTACAACGGTAAATCCATGCACTTGTGGAATCTTTCTATTTGCGTTAAGAATTACCAACACATAACGGAATTCATCCGATCAAGTCTCGCGTCGATGTAATGCCTAACGAAGGAGCCACATAGCTATTCAAATTTTACAGCACACGCAAGAAAGTCTAAGCATTGTAAATCTGACCAGGCCAAACACATCTCACGTTATATAGGGAAACCTATTTTGTACGAATGCATTCGTTGAAATCCTAAAGAAAAAAATAAAATTAAAACTAGTTACATGTCTAGCTTATTCAAATTTACGCTGCTCGGAGTATTAGGCGGACATACGGTTTACAAGAAACATATAAACGCCATTTCATTGAATATACTAGAGGGACGTGGTTAGGAGAAAAGTTGTGATCGTTCGTTGTACAGTACACATCCATGGTATGGTAACTAGTTGCCATCTATAAGCATGATTTCGGTTAGTGTCAACCGACGGAAGGGGAAGGCCACTCATGACTACTACTACTACTGATACAAATGTTGTGACCAAGTGCACCTTGTAGGCAATAGTTTTACTCACAGCTCTCTACCGTATAGTGTCCGACAAGATGAAATGTGCCGCATTCGGACTTTCTTGTGAGCATAGTAAAATATTAGAGTGAAGCGAATGTAGCAGGAAAGCTGGTCACAAGAAGTGAATAGAGAAAAATAGCTTCTGACACGCTTGAGACTTGAATGCCTGGTGCAGTTGTGATAGGTCTTTTCTATACTTAATTGATTCCAATCCAAGTAGTCACAGCAGTCGAGGGGCAGACTGAAGAGTGAAGAGTGAGATATGTCTGGCTCGGTGAGATTTACAATGCTTGGACCATCATAGGGACTCTAGGGCAAGGCAAGATAAAGATTTGGTCTATTGGCGGTAAAGTCAGCGTGAGTTATTTCCCAACTACTTGCATCACCATTACTTACACTTCTCCATCTTTGGTAGGCCTATTTAACCTAGGTCTGGATGCACCTCTTGGGCTCAATCCACACACTCTTGAATCCACACACTTGAGAGCCAATCATCCTTCTTCATCGCCTAGAGGTGCCTTGTCTTCCTCCTTGCATCTCTCACGGCCTGGAGGCCGTGAGAGATTCAAGATGGAGCTAAAGCACCTCACAGGGATGCTAGTGCTTGGAGAAGGCCTTCAAGATTAGGTGCTTTATATTCCATAATCTTGTTGCACTTGAGCATCGAGATGTAGATCTACATTCCTCAATCCTCAGATGTAGCAAGATTATGGAATATAAAGCACCTTACTGAGATGCTTGTGCAAGTTTTGTGAGGTGCTCCTTCTCCATCCTTTGTGAGGTGCTACCATTGAACAGGAGCTTGACCTTGATGATTGCAAATCTTCTTGCAGATCTTGTGTTAATAGAAGATCTGTAATCATCTGGTTCTCTCCTGTTTATGAGATCCATACTTGATTGGAGGGGCTTCAAGTTTGTGAAGTGCTCATTCTTCAAAATTGGGTGCTTAGAGCATCTCCAAGAGTACCCAATATTTTCTAAAAATTAGCCAATTAGTTGTGTTATTAGTCTATACCTTGTCTCTCGCCCCTTGTGTCAGCTGTTATAGTCCGCTCGGACATGTCCTCGGCGAACGACGAGCGGGAGCGCGATGATACATGAGACCCCCACAGGACATGGGATAGCAAGAGCAGACAAGGCCACATGGCCTACGACGATGGTGAAGTGGAACGCATCGGGAGCGGCATCGATGAGGGAGACGGTGGGCGACAGGAAAGCTGGACACAACAAGAATTGAGAAAAAGAGCTTTTGACTACCATGACATGCTTGAGACTTGAATGCCTAGCGCGGTTGTGATAGGTCTTTTATGTACTTATTCACTCCAATTCAAGCAGTCATGGTAGTCGAGGGGTAGACTGATTGCTACGACACTCTATATTGTCCTACGAGATCCAATACGTAGCGGGTGAAGTTTTTTGCATTCACAGTAAAAGTCAACAGCTATGGCTCCACTGTTCTACATTAGATCGAGGCGAGACTTGTTTTTTCAAGTTCAATAAATTTTATCAAAGACACGAGTTGGCCTCAACAAAGATCAAAGGCACTCATGAATGTTTAGCAAATTAAGTTTCAGATCAAAGACAACCAGAAAGAAATCTATAGCAAAAAGCAACCAACAGGGCTTGAAACCAGCTAAAAAAGACCAAAGGACCAGAACTACACCATGCTCAATAGAGTTTAACCCACCTAATACAAAGTGCAACAAAAGTTCACACAGACATGCAAATAAGAGTTCAAATATTTGCAAGGGCATCCCTCAGATAAAACCTAGTCATGACTACTAGTACTAATGATGTGTTCCACAGATCAAGGGTCGAGACGGGCATGCAGGATCTGCTCCATGTTTAGCTTCGCTAAGATGGCATTGGCGGCTAGCTCAAGGCTCTCGATTAGATCATCGATCTCATTGTCATTCGATCCCGGTGGAAAACCCTGCTCCACCACCTGGACGTTCATCGCCTCACCAAACTGAAGCTGGGCAGCGGCCAGTGCCGTGGCAGCCCCTTGACGAACGGCTTCAGACACCATAGGCCAAAGGTGTGCTGGCAGGGCATGGAGGTGCTCCGCTAGGGTGACCGGATGGTTCGATATCTCCACAGGGAAGGCGGTGTAACAGATGGCAGTCATCTCTAGAAGCAGGTTCCGGAACGACGATGGGATGACTCTCCAGCACCACCGGTGGGAATCCCCACCATGGAGGAATCGCTGCACAATAACGCAAGCCAAGTTTAAGCCTAGATGATAAGGGGGAAAGCGATCGGATTTAGAAGGCAAATGATTAACAAATCTAACCGGCGCTGCATGGCATGGAATCGCCGGTGGCTACCCCCATCGGTAGATGCCTCATGTGGACGCTTTCTGAGCACGGCCACAAATGAAGAACCCGGCTCTAGAGCCCACAAGGCTCCAGCGGCGTCTAGGATCACCACCCTCTCTCGCAGTTGGTCGAACATTGCCAGTCAATGGACGACATCATCCACTCCGTCATTGTCCACGCGGGGGGCATCGACAACACAGAGGGCGCATAGAGTGGAGGGCAAAAGCTTTGGGATGGAATTGAAGTAGGAGCTCTAGAGAACTTTCTCTCTCGCCCCTTGTCTCTGCTGTTATAGTTTGCGGGTCATCGACCACCCCACGACCAACGAGCAATGAGATGCTTGCGTGGTTTGGCGGTGCGGCTTCGCCGCGTCATGTCGATGCGATGGGCCATGAGGCAACGTCCCTGCTGCAACAAGCTACTGACGCCACCCACGCGTGCGCGTGCCTCTGTGGGAATCCAGGTAGTCAAGATTTCTTATGGCCGGACCTATGAAAATACATTTTGTAATTAATCTAATGATATTTATTCGATATCATAAACATTGAAAATACATTTCTCAAGATTCAATTTGGTTACTAGGATGTTGATGAGGACTACACAGCGATTGCAGTTCACCCATAATTGGAAATTGATTTTCTTTGTTGGGGAGGAAAGAACCATCATCACATATAACATGGACAGTAGAAAAGTTCATGTCATCCATGCCCTTGCCATTTTGTATGGTAGATTTAGCATCCTGCTAGAGTTCATCAGTAGACCTTACTACCTTCCCTATGTTCCCATGTAGTACATGGAAAATTAGTAGAGGAGTAAACAAAGTTCCATTTGATGTATGTCATGCTGCATGGTGCACTAAAGTCTGGTCCATGTTGTTTCTCAATGGCCAGACAATCCTAGGCGCCGACCCAGATTTAAAAATAGGGCCGAAACTTAAATTTGTAAACGACACAGTAACAAGTATCATAGGAAAATGAGGAAAAATGAGACTTGCTCGTATGAAGTCATCACAGCATAGTTCTTGCAAGTTTAACAAATTTTATCAAATACGTATTAGTCTCCGTCGTTTAAGCAAAAAAAAATTTCCAATAGTCTCCGTCATCTGAGGTGGTCCTACGTACATATTAACCGCTGTGTCTGCGTTTGACTCCTTGGATATTACAACGTTGCCTTCCCATTTGATTCCCATCTTGCATGCCAGCATGCACGGTGCGGGAGGGGCACGGTGCATCCAATCAAGTGCCGCGTTAAATGGAGAATTAGCAGAAGACGTGGGCCATCAATGCTCCTTGTTGCATGCATATTAATTGAATCACAGCGATTTATTGCGAAGCATGTGGGCATCGGTGCTCCTTGGTCTCTGGGCAGAAGGCTTAAACAAAGGAGACTAATGGACAGGGGGAGCAGATCCATCCCACTACTCAATGTCATCCCACTAATCAATGTCATCCATCTACTACCAAGACATACTAGTTCTAACTACATATGATTAACATGACTTCATACTAGTTCTAACTATAGATGATTAACATGACATCTACAAGGTAAACCTGGCTGGGTTGAACCCAGCAAACCTCTCCACCGTTCAGAATTAGCGCAGTCAGACGATCCCTTCAGACCATCCAGCCCTGGTTCCTCACTAGCACACAATGCCGGGCTGTAACATCCCAGATGTTAAAAAGCAGTTAAAACTTGATCATGAGCATCATCAAGCATAAGCATCAAGTATCATGTCATTTATGCACTCCATATTTCATTTGTAGCACTGCTATGTTGCACATATTATGTTTGATATGTTGCACATGTTATGTTTCATATGTTGCATGGAATGTTATCATTAAAGGTAATTAAGGTTCTTTGTGATTTTATATATGTGAAATTGCTTAAACAAATATTTTTTTTATAAAATAAACTTTGTTGTACAAAGTATGTGTTTTCATGTGAAATAAAAGTTTGATAAGGTTTTTGAATTAAACATGTTAAAATTGAGCTCCAAAAATTGAATTAATGCTGACTACACAGTCATTTTCATGGCTGTCCCTGAAAACCAGTTAATAAGTTCAATCTTTGGAGATTTATAAAATGGATTTCATGAATAAAATTTGTTCAAACTTTGTTCCTTTGTTTAGTGCTATGTTTGAGTTATGTTAATGTGGAATTGGTTGTTAAGTTTAATAGATGCTTGACCTCTAATTAATTCATCAAACATTGCTAATCTAAAACCAATTTCCAAAACCCTAACTAAAATCCTATTTTTAGTTTCAAAGTGCCTATCTTCCAAATACAAAATCTCAATAACCATCAGTCTTTTGGGGTTGATTCCTTAAGCAAGGATGGAGATCAAAGTCAAATAAACAACTTTTCTTAAGGGATCTCATCGCGTTTAGTAGTCAAATCGGGACATGGAGAGCGTAGAAGATGCCCTGTCAGACTGCTACAATGCACGGCGCCGGTGAGCACTCTGCCTGCCTGCTCGCCGCCACCACCGACCATTTTCACCGCTTTCTCATGCATGGACATGCAGCTATTTCCGTGGCACAGCTCAAGCTAGTGCTGGCTCGTCCAGAAGCCGCACCCTCACCCTTATACTACAGAGCCATTCGCCATCTCCTTTTGCTCTGCCCTATCGCCGGTGAGCTCAGTTCATCGAGGAAATTCACAACCGCCTCTGTACCTCTACTCAATTACTCATGCCACAAGCTTCGCCCCACTCCGGTTGCCGCCGTGGCCCCACTCGTATCGCCTCTCGCAACCGCAATCTTCCCCAGCACCGGTTGTGCCACGGGCATGCCACCATCGCCACCGCGAGCACCTCACAGTGGCCAGCCCACTCTAGAACAGCTCCCGCCCTATCTCTTGGTGTTTCAGATTTCTATTGATGCTGTGTTGCTCATCGGCTTTACCTTTTTATCTCTACCACACAGGTTTCATCAAAACACCACCGTGACGCCGGTTCGTGCTGCTGCGTTTGCCATCACCACCGATAGCACAACTACGCCTTGTCTCTAACTCAACAAAGCAGCGCTTTGGCATCGTGGTGAGCTACTCGTGCCGCCTGAGTTCTTAGCCTAACCCCTACCACATCATAGCAACTGGCCCACTACCGCACCACCATGCTCTGCGCCGCCATCCGCCATGGCCATGGCCAAGCAGGCGCGAAGCCCCAATCCTTTCAATTGATAGCTCAGATGTGTTCGTAGGAGTATAGAGAGAGTGTAGATGTCTTTCCCATGGCTGGTAGCCTCACCGTCGGCTAGCTCTACTACGCTGAAGCATCATCGGGCCACCATAGCAGCCTCCTTGCATGCTGTGAACCGTAGCTGCTTGTTTAGTACCCTAGGGAGATTCATGGGATGATGGGGATCACATCGGGGTAGTCGCCGTCGCCGGAGACCTCGTCGTCGGCGAGGAAACGGAGGTCAACCGCCGTGTACCCGTGGCTTTGCATGGGTGCACTGTGCAGTTGACCCTGGCCCCACTTGTCAAAGACTGTGGCTGGCTAGGGCTGGGTGCAAAAGGGTTTTCCAATCAGTTTTGATTTTCAAAAAATGATAATCTATGTAGTTTCTTGTTTAATTTTTAAGTAAATATTGGAGCATGATAAAAATATGAAATTTGTTGTGTGGATTTGTTATGATATGCTCTACCATGGAAAAATATGAATTGGTCATTTTTAGTAAGTTTGGTATGCTTAAAAATTACCTTTTTTAATTAATAAATGTACCTTCCAAAGTTTTTATAGGCTAAAATAATAATCCTTTACTGATGAAACTTTTTGTGTTTGCTTTATGTGCTTATTCTCGCCTTCACAAAAATTTTGGTACTGTTTTGATAATTCTAAATTGGTTAATTAATTTAAGTGTGTTAAATGCCTTTTCTTTAATTAAATAAATGCCAAAATGATTTATATAAGTGCTTAAATGACTTGGGTGTATTTGATATTTGAATTGTAGACCTTGGAACACCAAACCCCTATTGTTCCTTGGCAACTAAATCTTTTTGATATTATGCTCATGATTAACTTGCTAAGTTAATAAATAAAATAGTTTACACAAATGATTAATTAGTGAATGCATGTGAAGTAATGATCCTTGCTTGCTCCTATGTTGAACTTGGTGTAATGTTCGTTATGCCTTGCCTTGTTGACTAGTGTAATGTGAAAAGTGTTGCTTTCTTAATAACCACATAATCAACTTGTTTATATAATAATTAACGTGCCTTAATTATTAGTTTCTTATAATGGTCATGACTTAAGATAGATGTTAATCTCTTGATAGTTCATGTTAGTGTAGTTCCTTTCATGTTAGACAACTAACTTAATAGCTAATTAACTAAGATGCTTTTATGCTAAAAACCCTAGTTCTTTGGTGAAGGAAAGTTGTACTCAACTTTCTTAACTTTGTCTTTCTTCTATTATGCACTTGAATGCTCTCATCATGCATCATGGCATGTAGTCCATCATGTTAAGCAAGCATCATTTATTACATGTAGTGTACAAGAGTGAGAAGGTTCGTGTTGATAAAGTTTCGAAGAAGTTGATCCACTAGTGGTGTTGGTGTCAAGTTTATCTACCGGATCTTTCTGTGGAAACTAACCTTCTCTATAACACAGGCAAGCCCCGGAGCATAAACCCTTCTCTAGTATTTACAAATATTTATTTCATTTTACATCTTGTGAGATGTGCATTAAGTAATTAGGAGTTGGTCGAATACCATTGCTGCATGATTACCTTGATATACAGGTATCCTTAGTTATACCCTACTAGTGTGGATAGGTCGATACCTCTTATGCTTAGTAAGGCTTAGATTTTGGTAAAAGTCGAATGATGGTTTCATCGTTTGTGAGAAATAGGTTTTACCTTGATCCTCTCAGCTCTACTGATGGCTCATGAGATTACCTAGATAATGTTAAATATCTAAATTGAGATAGGGGCGGGACATGGTTATGTCTCCGTATGGGATATTGCTAATGTCCTAGTACAGAATATGAGAGATGTCTCTGGTGGGTAGGCTGACAGGGAGAGCCTGTTGTGCATCGTCCCACCTATGTCAATTGAGGACCGTACCATTGTAGGCCTGTTGTGTGGTCAAGACTTTGCTAGTACTGGCCACATACTCCGGTAAGCCAAATACCTCGGCTATTCCGTTATGAGAAAGGACAACTACGTACTGGGAGTGGAGAGATGACGAGAGTAGCATGTACACATCCGGCGGATCTACTAAGAGCGGCGCTGGGAGGTGGAGTACCGTGCTCTCGGGTAGCATTGGACCCATTCTTGTTTTGGAGGATCTGAGTGAGGGTTGATATATGTAGGTCTCTATTTACAACAAAATTTGGAAGAAGATGTTACAGGGACCCAAAAGCTCCCAAGATCATGTCACCAAGGAATCAATTACGTGTAGATCGGGACCAGCTGATTCAGATGTAGAAAATGGAATTAGCTTTCCACAGATAGCGCCAGCAGATAACAACAGAGGCTATGTTCGGCGCCAGGACAAAGCATGCCGGACTCTACAAAAAGGGTAAGATTAGAGTCCAAGTTATCTTAAATTAGGAATGTTTTCTCTAGGGTTAAAAATTATAATAAGTCATGCTTAGATAGGAGTCATGCACAAGGCCCGGGTATAAATACCAAACCCCGGCTATTGTAAAAGGAATCAATCAATCCAAATACAAGTCAATTACTTTTTTTGGCTCCAGCCACCCCTTAGTAGTAGGAGTAGATCTCGACGAGTTCTTCAGCGAGTATGGCTGCATCGATCCGGTCGACCTCCACTGCTTGTTTGTAAGTACCATCATGGTTTATACCTCTGTTCGTATGGCTGCATCGATCCGGTCGACCCCCACTGTGGCTCTGGTATAAACTAGTTATCGACTCTTGTTTAATTCAAGTATGGCCTGTGTGATTCTGCCTCACACCCCACTGCTTGAATTAGATCAAGGTCAAGTTATCGGCTCTACCTTAGAATGGTTGTCTTTGGTAGATTCATTAAGTTACCGATATTGCTTATTGCTTTCATTATTTATCTAATTATAGCAATATCACTCTGTCCGATTGAGATTGATTTAGATCGGCCTTATATCTTATTTGTGACCCATCGTTTGATAACCTAAAACTGATCCAATCTACACCTTAAACGATGAGTTATGTCTTATCGGCTGTTTTACATCAATCTTGATCGTGCATAATGTGCGGTTAAGGCATGTTGCGTCTTGAGTAGATCTATTGGCTAGAGGGAACCGTTCCACGACCCGTTATCACGGCCTGTGTGATTCTGCCTCACACCCCACTGTTAGCACCGTGGAGTCTGGATCGATATTTAGTAGATCTATTCCTAGTAAGGCATGACTTTAACTGTGTGTTATGCCTGAATCGGTTGTTTTAGCCGATATCGAGCGCTTACACGAATAGTTCGCATCACGAGACCGTTGAAGTAAAGATAGGTCGAAAGATATGTTAGCCCCATGATCTTATTATTGTATTATGGCCTGCATGATTCTGCCTCATGCCCCACTGATATTAGTAATGAGTTAGGGTCGTCGAGTCTATTGTTATTTCTACGGCCTGCATGGTTCTGCCTCATGCCCCACTGGTCATGATGATAGATGAGATCTAACATGTTCATTAGATTTATCTTTACTAAACGGTTAAGTGGTGTTGAATTGTTTCTTTATATAAAAAGGGGTTCGGTTAATTATAATCATTGGCTCAGCACAAACCGATCATTGTTGATATCTTATTGCCATTGATTAATATCTGTTCGATTAATGATATTTTTTCTGAATGATAACCGATTCTTCTTACACAGCCCCATGAGCTCTAATTGATTTATTCTCATGAATATACTAGAATCGACGATTTAGTCGATCTCCTTTCATATCGGCTCTCGTAGCCGCACATTCGGGACTGTCTAGCAACACCAGCAAGTTCCACCCTTAATTACTGATGAACTTTCTCTCCTTGTCAATTACATGGTCAAATTGACTAGCACGTCTTGGGAGGATCACGCAGGATCGACCACCCCTACGCAGAAGCTAGGCGGATCTACTCCATCGAGTGGACCCTTCCGACTTGCTGCGTGTGTCCTCGGCATGGGACGAAAATTATGTGTCGACAGTCTCGGACCTGCATATGTCGTGTGGTAAGGAAATCCTAGCTAGGCCAATCGATTCGAATCCCCATTGCTTCACAAAGATGAAGACTGGATCCTCTGACCTGCATCGTAGTTAATCAATAAAATATGGTTACTGATGGATATGAGATGATTAAGTTGAGATGGGATGAGATGCTTAATGAAGTGATTGAGTTAGACCAGGTGCTAACTAGATACCAATGATAACTTAATACACAACTAAAATGTTGAAAGTAGGGATCCACTTGTAGTAAGCTTTTCTGCAAATGTTATTCTTTCTACCTTACCTTTAAACCTACATGCCCTTAGAGTCTTTTCTTTTAGTCAGGTAAGACTTGTTGAGTACCCCCAAGTACTCAGGGTTTGTTGACCCCTATTACAGGAGCTGACTTGTGCTGCTGATCGAGGTCGTGTCAGTGGGCTCGACATGATCTGGTCATCTCTTCTTCCTTAGATGCTACACTTAAGTTGCTTCTGTAGTTCTACTTATCTTTTAGAACTTAAGATAAAATTGACTTGAACATGTTTTGTAATCTACTATCATAATTCTTCCGCACTTTGATGTAAGTTATTTTTGTACCTAATGTTGTAATGTTGTGGCAACTCCATGTTGATCCTGTATGAGTTGTAAAATGTGGATGATTTGGGGTTCCTCGAGGACACTAGACAGACTACCAAAGTTATCTGGCTCTCATGTGTAGCAGTCAGAGGTCTATGAGACAATGATGGGCACATGTGGGAAATATAATTTGGGTGGTTCTGCAACATGGGCAATCTTCTTATTGAGGGCATACGTCCCCTATGGGCGGAGGTTGGCCCAAGCGAGGACATGCTTCCTAACAAAAGGCTGTATCCAACCACGGGGCACACTCTGTGGGCAAAGGGGGCACACCAGCCAGCCATAGCAGCTGGCGTGTATCTTCAGCTTCTAGCTCTTAGGGACATGAGTTGCATACCCATGTCAATGATCGTGCTCCGAGTCCATCGTAATGTAGCCCGGAGAGCACATGGACATGTCCTCACAGACGGTGAGCAGGAGCGCGATGATACATGAGAACCGCTCATGATCTGGGCTAGCAAGAGCAGAGGAGGCCACGTGGCCTACGACAACGATGAAGTGGAACACACCGAGAGCAGCGGTGGTGAGGGAACTACTGGTGCTGGTGGTGCCAGCGTCGTCATCGAGGGCGACAGACAGAGCAATGGTAGTCTATGAGACAGCGGGTGGGAGTGCGATGAGAACACCGGTCTCCTATGACTAGACATTGATGCCGCCTCTACCAACATCAAAGCAGGGCACACCCTCGGTCCTTCCTCCTCTGAAGCGGGGAGAGCCAGTACACTAGAGGGAGCGGGGACCAGAGCCATGTGAACCTTGTTTGAGTAGCGCTTCATGGGCATGGCAATAGTGGCAAGCGACGGGGAGGTGGAGTTTAGGACTTTGCGAGGTGAGACGAGGGTTTTTTGTGCAATGCAAAGTGGAATCAAACAATGGGAGTGAGGCTAGGCTTTATGTATACACATGGAGGACCTTCTATATGCTATGAAGTATACAGTTTTGTCCAATCCAAGTAGTCACAACAGAGTGGTCCAATCTAGGCGTCCAGGCCGATCAAATTTACACTGCTCGGACTATGAGCTGTGCATACGGTTTACAAGAAATAGATAAATGTCATTTCAACACCAATGGCTCCTCTGTTCTACATCATAGGTAAATAGTCAAACTTAAAATTGTAAACGACATAGTAACAAGCATCATAGGAAAATAAGGAAAAACTATGGAGGATACTATCAGATGTGATCAAATATATAGAGGTCAGACTTTCTTACATGTGTAATAATATTTCAACACCAATGGCTCCTGTGTTCTACATTAGACAGAGGCAAGACTTGCTCCTCGCTACAAGGTTCTTGCAAGTTCAACAAAGATTGACATAGACATTCATATAAATACTTCATATATTACTAAGGGTTCGACGTACATGAGCCCAACATAGACAATACATGACTTCGTGCTATCCCACAGATCAAAGCTAGTCATGGTACTACTAGTATGACCAACGAACAGGACCCAAAGCACACAAAATCTCAATGTGGTCCAATCAGTTTGATCTTGTTGAGATATTTGAGGACATGAGGATGAAATTAATCTACTAGAATATTCCCAACACGTGCAGTATTGGAAACTGTTCAACCAACCCCTTGAATCTAGGATGGCGTTTACTGGTAGCTGTCTAAGGTCCTCTACATTCGAAGCGATTCCACTTCAATTCCATCTCGTAACTACCCCCTGTTCATCCCGTAGCTATTTAACACCGGGTTCCCTTTGAATCATCCTTGCTCCAACTCCAAACCAATTCAGATCACAAACTAATCCACTAGACCCATAGAGTAGCCATCGCCATGACCTCCACCGGAGATCCTGCTGCCTAGTTTTCCACTTTCAAACACTGCGTCAAGTCGAGAACGGCATTGAAGAACATCTTCACCAACAAGGATCCATCTAGCAAGAGCGGCATTGAAGCATCATTCTTTATGACCCTAGAATACACGGTGACCAAGTCCCTCAAAGCTGGCAGTCACTGGCAGCTGGTCCACCTCCTATACGAAGGAGGCAGCGCCACCATGATCTTGAAGGTGAATCAAGCCATGGGCATTCCTAGCGACCAGGAAAGTGTCTATGATGTCCTCCATGGCTTGATGAGGACATTCACATGGCTGCAACAACTCAACCTCACCGACGAGCAATGGGAGGACATCCTTCCTGAGCCTAAGGTTCCTAAACTCATGGCCTTGGCCCGCGAGGCCTATCAAGATGGCTGCGCCCATGTGATGCTTGGCTTTGGGTCAACAAATAATTCAAGTTCATCGTGTCCAAGGCACTCTTGACACTCTGCGTGGAGGTGGCGACGTAGTAGGTTGTTAAGACTGTAGCATATGCCTAGAGGATGAAACATCTAATCCTACAGTTGGCCATGCTATGGAAATGCCCAGCTACGGCCACTCATTTTGTTGGATTGTTTTGCTCCAGCAATATCCAGCAATGTAATCGCGTAGATAGAATCAAATGGTAGCACATGAGACACAGAGATCTATATTGGTTTGAGGCACGGTGCACTCTAAACCCTACTCTAGTGGTGTGGCTGTTCTTGTATTCATATGCTCAATTATAGGGGCTATTGCTTCTAGCTATGAGGTAGATGGAATATGTGGAAGATTGGATCCTGTGCCCAAGGTCCCTACCCTCTTTTATATAGGTAGGAGAGGTAGGGTTACAGGGAGAGCGATCAGGCTAGTAGATTGTGTTCCTAGTTTGTTACATGATATGTGCAACAGATTGATCCTAGCTATCATCCAGATACACCCGCCTTGGCTTGCCTTGATCCCCACGTTGGTTGATCGCATCAGCCCTTGTGGGCCTCCTCCTTGATGGCTGCTAGGCCGATAGCTTAGTGGTAGTCCTATATATGGGTGGTGCAGGTACCCCTGGCCCATATCTCTGACACATTCTACTGCAAGTGTATCACCAAGTGGTTCGACAGGAGATCCACCTGCCCGATGTGCTGACGAGATTTGTCTATGTATCTTGACCCGGTAGTGCAGAGATTCCTCTTGCACTTCACCAAAGAAGACTATTGATTAAGCTCATTGTTTTTTGTTGTATAAAATACTTATTATGCATCATACTTCTCTATATATATTTGTTTGGTTAAAATTTAGAATCTTTGAGTAAATCTCTGCTCCGTCGCTCTAACCACTGCAATCTCATCCACAACTCCACTTGTTTTCCTTCCTTCTCGGAGCTCTCCCATTCCCTCTACAGATCTAAACCACGAGGAACATGTGGTTGCCTTCTCGTACATGTGCTCAACACATAAAATACATGACTTCGTGCCATCAAGCTAGACACCCAAGGCAACAAAAAACAAACAAACAGAAACCAACTGAGGAAACTTCATCCACTATAGCATCTTCACTATCCGAGGCATTCAAAAAATGATAGGCAAACTTTCTTGATTATTCAGTAACATTTCAACACCAATGGCTCTTCTATTCTACATTAGATTGAGGCTAGACTTGCTCCTTAGTTCAAGGTTCTGGCAAGTATAACAAAGTTTGACATAGACATGCAAATAACACAACATATATTAGCAGCGGTTTGTACTACATGAGCTCAACATATACACTACATGACTTCGTGCTATCTCACAGATCAAAGCTAGTCATGGTACTACTGCTGCTGCTGCTACTACCACTACTGTTGCTGCTGCTACTACTACCTGTACTACTGATACAGGACAACGAACACTACCCAAAGCACACAAAATCTCAATGTCGTCGAATCAGTTTGGTCTTGTTGAGATAGTTGAGCTCATAAGGACGTCCGATCAAGTTGAGACGGTGAACCATCTTGAAATTGATGCAGTCTCCACTAACATCAACACTATAGTTAAAGAGCCAATGGGCATCCATAATAGTGCTGCAAACCACAAAGATTTATCCAAAATCATGGTCTTCAACAACTTTGGTAATGCGTTGTTGCCCAACAACCGCATGAACAATAGCTTCAACAATTAGGCATCGCGCAACTTAGTCATGTACACGATGCCGCCAAGTCACAAGCAACCTATTCTATTCTCCTCGCTCCACACCTAGTTGCCAAAATACATCATTTTTTGTAGTGTACACATCCATGGTATGGTAACTAGTTGCCATCTGTAAATATGATTTTGGTTAGAATAAATGACAATCGAGGGAAGAGGGAAGCAATGAGGTTAGCAGACACAATAATAAGTTTGTACAAATAGTAGGATTTGATATGTAGCACATTACCTTTACCCGGATCCTAAAACCACCAGGGAACGTGATTGGGAAAATGCAAACAGGTGAGGGAAAGAGGGAGCAAGCAGATTGATGCAATGCTATCGGATGAGGGAAGGGGGATGCTCCTTTCATATAGACCATGCACGGTTGATGAGAGTGAAGTGAATGCGGCAGGAAAGCTAGACACAAGAAGGAATCAATAAAAAGAGCTTTGGACCACCATGACACGCTTCAGACTGGAATGGCTGGTGCGGTTGTCATTGGTCTTTTTCTGTACTTATTTGACTCCAATCCAAGCAGTCACAATAGTCGAGGGGCAGACTGGTTGCTACAACATTAAAAACTAATGACCCTTTATACTATGTCCTACAAGATCAAATATACAATCGGCAAACTTTCTTGTGTTCACAGTAAAATTCAACCACAAGTGTTGGGAACCAAATACTGGGGTACCCAAAGAGTATGAGCTAATAACCATCAAACGTTGATGCTTCCGAATATACAAGGATGAGACTACACCTCTAACCCAATGACCGACGGATAGCCCCGCCTCACTAGACCCCTAGGGGCTAGCTCTACCTTGCCTGACATCTGAGGGTAGGTTCCGCCTCACTCGATGTCCAAGGGTAGGTTCCGCCTTGCCTGACATCCAAGTACAGACTCCACCTCGCCCGACCCCTAGGGGCTGGCTCCACGTCACCCGACGTTTGAGGGGTGACTCCACCTCGCCCGACATCTTAGGATTAGCTCCGCCTCGCCCGACCCCTGGGGGTTGGCTCCACCTCGCCTGACGACCGGAGGCTGGCTCTGCATCACCCGACATCTGAGGGCAGACTCCACCTTGCCCGATGTCTTGGGATTGGCTTTGCCTCGCCCAATGACCGAGGGCTGGCTCCGCCTCACCCAATGTCTGGGGGCTGGCTCCACCTCACTCGACATTCAGGGGGTGGCTCCGCCTCACCCGATGTCTGCACACTGCTCCTTCATAATGAAATGCATGGATAAGGCAGGACACTCAAGTCAACTATAACACCTCTGGTGTTTTGACCTAACACTAAAATTTGACATGTCATCATATGCATTGCAAAGCATTCATAAAGTAGAAAATTTTGAATGCATTCATTAAATAAGGTTTATTTCATAATGTTGTTATTTCATGTGATGTGATTCAAAACCCTAAATAAAGATCATGACCACAAGGGTCAAATTTCATGTGATCATGTGAGGCCATGTGTCATTTGACTCAAATAACCCTAATGGGCCATGTTACGGGTCAAAAATCAAAGTTAAAGAAAAAGGTAAACAAATCAAATTTGAATTCAAATTCAAATCATAAAAGTCCTTTTTGCCCCTTTTGACTAATTCAAAATCCATGTGGAATTTGGGGTTGGGGCAAAAAGCAAAGTTGAAGATTATTTTATAAGGATCAACTTTGGTATTCAAAGTTTTTCAAGTTTACATATAAAATTTGGAGTAATTTTGAAATGATTCAAATACTCAAATGCACCCCAAATTCAAATTTCAAAATGGAGGCAGAATTTGAAAATGTTCCTAGAAGAAAAGTTGTAGAGTTTGAAAAATTGAGCAACTTTCATTTTTGGAGATTTTCAACTTCTTTAGAAAATTTGGGAGTAATTTGAAAAATAGACGCAGTGGCAAATCTATAAATACTTCAAAAATCCAGATAACTACAGGCCGTCACCGCCTCACCGCCGGCGTCCTTCTCCGGCCTTCTAGGCGCGCCTGCAACCACCCTTGGCTTCATGCTGGCGCAGGGAGCACTCTGCGTGTCGAGTCCGCGCGCTCCTGGCCAAGCTATAAGACCCAGACGATGTCGTCGGATTTTCTTCCTCCCCTCTGTTTTCCCGACGCCACCGTCTCAACTCCGGCAAGCTTCTCTCGTCTCCTCCGCGCAAGCAAGCCCTGTCAAAGCCATGTTCCCATTCCGCCTGCTCCTTGCGCATTCGACCGAGCTATTGCTACCACCTAATTTCGCCGGGAGCTTGCGGTACACGTTCATCTTCCTCACGGCCGGCGACATCAACGGAAGCTCTGATTCACCGTGGCTAGCCTCGTTCGGTGAGCCGTTGCCCTTGCTGGTTGGCTCTATGGATTCATCTCGATGCTGTAGTGCTCACTCCACTCTTGCCTGCTCATTTTGCCCACTGCAGTCGCCGGAATGCTGTCGTCGACGAGGTCCGCTCCACCGTGATCCCGGTCACCGTCGAAACTCGTCACCTTGGCTTCTCCGGTCTCGCTTGTTGCTGCAACACGATCGGGTGAGCCACTGATGCTTCCATTACCCTCTGTTTCACCGTTACTAGCCTTGTTTCGCTGGCGTAACACTACCATGCCACCGCGTCCGCCATGGTCGGCGTTAGCTTTGTTCCATGTCGTAATCGACCTCCAAAGTGCCACTGATCGATGCGCCTAGCTCTTGTGAGCATGTTAGTGCTTTGGCCGTCGCTGTTAGACTCACCGATGGCAAATTAGCGCCGGTCAGCACCGTCGCAGCCATAGTCAATGCCCGAGGTTGGGGATGACAGGTGGGGGCCAGCTGTCAGTGAGAGCAAGAGAGAGAATAGTGACTTTTGTTATTTTTTGATTTTGAATAGTGCTGAATCTTTGGAAATTTGTAGGAAAATAATCATAGCTCCAAAAATTTTGAAATTTTGTATGTAGCCTCTGTACATGTTATAGTATGGTTTAAAATTTTGAAACTTGAAATTTGAATAAAGTTTTAATGTTCAAATATTCAGTCCATTAATTAATAAATGCAATTTCCATGATTTTTGTAGGCCACTGTATAACTCCAAAAATTATGAAACTTGTCTTGGTACACTAATTTGTCATGAGGAAGCTTACATAAAATTTTGAGGTCATTTGGAACAAGTTCATTTTTGGGCTTATTTCCAAATTAATTCAAAAATAAATAAAAGCAAACCCTAAGTGCTTGATTAGTGTTGAATCTTGTTTTGGTCATGTTTTGTGACTAGTAGGGTTTCAAGATTCATTTGGTCAAGTCACATGTGTGGGTCTTGACGGTAGGTTTACAAGTTAGTTTTGTTGGCTTGCAACTTTACCGTGAAGGAAAATCGTATTCAGGGTGTTTTTACATTTCATGGACCGTGAAAGCATCATGTTTACATTATCATCATGTTAAAGCATATGTTATCATTTCATGTAGAATCCAAGAGTGAAACGATTCTAGTTGAACAAGTTCTGGAAGAATCACCGGTTGTCACGGGATTCGATAATCGTGATACTGATTCGGAACCTGAGATCGTCAACGAAGGCAAGCCCCGGTTTATGCATTAAACCATTACCTTGTTTAGTTTGAAAAGTTTATCACCTATGTTACTTATTGCATTAAGTTGATTAATTCAAATGTTACCTACTTGATGCATTGCCTACCTTGTTAATTGTTTACCATCCTTGAAGATGTTTTTATTTACAAAGGCGTAGTATGCTTAGTATGCTTATAAAAGGTTTTCAAAGTAAAAGTTTTGATACAATCAAAGATGGCATGCTGGCCAAAGAAAGAAAGAAGCTAGAAATGAACTAGAGACTAGTCGGGTGACTTATCTTGAATTTTGGGTAATGTTGTCGACTATGTCGCTTAAAGGCCACTCATTGTGGATCTTCTGAACGAGACACTTTGTAGTACTGGTCACATACTCCGGTAAGCCTACTTTGGCTAATCCGATACTAAGATGAATGCCCACGCACTGGGAGTGGAGAGATGGCGGGAGTAGCGTGTACCCTCATGGCTGGAATGTGGCCGGATTTGAGGTGTGCTGTGCTCTCGGGTGGTGTGGAGACGGCTTAGTATAGGAGGATCCGGTAGCGAGGTTGATATATGCAAGATTAAGTTCTACATATGTCGTGTGATAAGGAATCCCCAGCTGGGACTTGAATCAATTCAAATTGACGGTGCTCCGCGAATATGGAGACTCGATTCATTACAGAAGCAATGCAGGACTGGTGAATTACTAAAATATGAGAAAAGAATGGAATGAGAAGGATTGGAATATGGGAAATGTACATTTAGTTGAGGTAATGAACTAAAAGAACTTAGGGGTAAAACTTGAAAATAGAATGAAGAATAGTAAGCGTTTGGCAAAGAACTTTTGAATCTTGCTACATCCTTACCTTGCCCCAAACCCCTGCATCTCTAAAGTCTTACACCCCATTACATCGGGTTAGTCTTGTTGAGTACCTTTGTACTCAGGGTTTGTTAACCCTTGTTGCAGGTGAGTCGCATGCGCAGGCTTGTTTTGGTCCCTGCTGCATGTCTATATTTGAAGTCAATGATGATGAGGAGTGATGAATGGCCTTTGGACAAGGCACTAGTTTGTTTGATAAATAAAGTTAATGTAATATTATCCCGCTACTATGGTTGTATAACACTTATGGTATTGTAAGTTTGAAAACAACTGGTTTGTAACCTATGTTACCTTAAGACTTCCGCTATCTTTACTCTGATGTATATATTTGAATAAACTGTTGTAATCTGCAATGTCTGTGATTGGGATCCTGTTTGAAAAGAGAATCGTGGATGATTCGGGTTTCCCGTGGACACCCGATAGACCTATTGAGTTGTTGGGAACTCGTGAACGCTATCTGAGGTCTGTTAAGACAACGATAGGTGCACATGGGCCTGATTCCTTAGGAGGTTCTGCCACAGCTGGTATCAGAGCAGTTCCTATCTAAGATCATTGTAGGTTACTTTGGAAAAACCTTTAAATTGATTTGGATCAAAGAAAGTAAACTTGATATTTTAAAGTTCAAATTTCTTTCTTCTTACCTTTGATCTAGCCTCAATCTTGTGTTATTTGAAAGTTTGTGGCGGATAATATGCTTAGGTTTGTCCTATGTATTAAAAATCTAGTAGTTATGATTATATAAATCTTTTGTACTTAGATTCGTAAGATCGATTCATGCATCATGCTTGAGCACATTGCATAATAATTCCCCTTAATAGTGGTTGGGTAAGTAATGTCAATCCCATTCTTGCTAACCTCCATTATCCTCAAGCTATTCTTACAGTCCTACCCTAAATTCTATAGGCTATGGCAAAGACCAAGAAAACTGCATGCAAGTCCACCGGACCTCATGGAGTCCCTCGTCACCAGTTGGCACCAAGAAACAACGAGCTTGGTGAAGGAAGTGCCAAGACCCTAGGAGCTGAAGGATCTTCAAGCAATCCTACCAACATCAAGAACCTCAACAAGGAGCTCAACACTCTTCGTCGAGCTCATGCCAAAGATCAAGAAGAGCTAGCGGAAATGCAAAGGGGCATCACCATGACCATGGAGCTATGGAATGAAGCCTGGACATGAGAGGATGTGGCCAATGAACGCATCCATGAGTTGGAGTTCTATGTAGAAGACCTGGAGATGGACAATGACATTCTTCATGAGAATGTCCACCTGTTGTACTCTCAACTTCATCCTCCTCATGGGGATGGTGAAGTTATAGATGAAGAAATTATAGTAGATCTAGGAGAAATCGAGAATGAAGAGGAGGAGGATCCTGAGGAGTTAGTGTACTTCTCAGATGAAGATGAGGTTTCGTCCAATATGGGCACGGATGCCGAAGACTGAGAGCTGGGAGTAGTAATAGTTCCTTTACTGCTTTCCTAGTAAACCAGGGTTGTCTTGTGGGATACAAGACATGTAATTTAAATAAGTAACCCTTTGTAGCAAGAAACTATTTAAATGCTTTCAATAAAGAATAATGTAAGTAAACGTGTTTCTCTAACAGATGCCTCGTCCTATCACCCGAACTGGTGCTAGTGGCTCGCATGACGATGATGAGTGCCCAAATCCTCCACCAATGCCTTCGACTATGGCAGATGCCATAGCCGCACTTGTCAACGCAACGGCAGAGAATGCTAGGCTGTTAAGGGAATTGGTGTAGAACCAGCAGGCACCATACCCTAATCGTGGCTGTCGTAATAATGGAAATGATGAGTCAACCTATGTTGATTTTACTGACACATGTCCACCGGTGTTCTCTAAGGCAGAAGAACCTTTAGAAGCAGACGATTGGCTTAGGACAATAGAGCAAAAGTTTGAGCTGATTCACTGTACCGAGGTTCAGAAACCTAGGTTTGTGGCACAGCAACTCCGAGGAGCTGCTGGTGCCTGGTGGGCAAATTTGGTAGCAGTATAGCCCACTGGTCACCAAATCAACTAGAGGGAGTTCAAGGATGCCTTCAGGGCACACTATATTCCGGACGGTGTGATGACCATGAAGTTAGAAGAGTTCTTGGCTCTTAAGCAAGGGGAGCACCCGGTGATGCATTATGTTGGGCGTTTCAATCACCTGTCGTAGTATGCTATAGAGTATGTGAATGCTGACAGGAAGAAGAAGAATCATTTTCTTAGAGGCCTGAACACTAAACTTCAAACCATGATGGCAACTTGTGGTAACGCAACTTACCATGAGACAATCAACATTGCTATCGCTTTAGAGGAGAATTACCGCCAACACAAGGAGGCGAAGAAAAAGAAAATATCTGCTTCCGGATCATCAAGTGGCAAGCGTCAGAAGATAGTATACCATCCCCAGAATCATGGCCGTACGCCATTCCGCCCACAACAAGGCCAAAGCAGGCAGCAAATCTCCATTCGCCCTGCAACTAATACGCCTTATACTCATCAAGCACCGCAGCAGCAAAATAATACAAATAATGCAAACCGCAATGCTACTCCCTAGAATCACAATTTTCCATGCTATAATTGTGGTAAACCCGGACACTTTTCCCGAGAATGTCCGTATCCTAGGAAGAACAATCTTGATGCACCCAAAGCCCCTGTTACTTAAGCTCAGAATCAGTACAAGGGCAATGCTCAGAACAATCAGAAGGGTCAGGCTGAGAAGAAAACTAGAAGGGTCTTCTATACTCAAGTGGAATCTATTCCAGAAGGAGAACTAGTAATGATGGGTATGTTTCCCATTGCTAAGCATCCTGCAATTACCTTATTTGATTCTGGTGCATCCCATACATTCATCAATCGTACATTTGTTGTGAAGCATGGGATAGCTATTGGGGAAACAAAAGAACCATATCATATACAGTTGCCTAGGGGACGAATCTATACAAGGGAGGTAGTTCAGCATGTACCTATTGATTTGGGAGGTTATGAGTTCCCTACCAATATGCTGATATTAAAGGATCAAGATATAGATGTGATCCTTGGTATGAACTGGTTAACTCAACACGGGGCTATCATAGATGTCCTGCGTAGAACCATAAGGGTAAATGCACCTAGCAGCAAAACCCAACTTCTCATCCAACTTCCCTTTCCTAAGAGTACAGTGGAAACAGTCTGTGCAACTATTGTTGAAGGAGCCGAGAAAATTTCAGTGGTATGTGAGTTTACGGATGTCTTTCCCAATGATCTGCCTGGTCTACCACCAGACCGAGACGTAGAGTTCAGAATTGATCTGAAACCAGGGACAACACTAGTGTCCAGAAGAGCATATAGGATGCCACCCAAAGAACTAGCAGAATTAAAAATGCAACTACAAGAGTTGTTAGACAAGGGTTTCATTCAACCCAGTTCATCACCTTGGGGATGCCCTGCTATCTTCGTGAAGAAGAAGGACCAAACCTTAAGGTTATGTGTTGACTATCGGCCGTTAAATGAAGTCACCATAAAGAACAAATACCCCTTACCTCGAATTGATTTGCTTTTTGATCAACTTGCGGGAGCTAAGGTATTCTCGAAGATAGACTTAAGATCAGGCTACCACTAGATTAAGATAAGGCGTGAAGATGTGCCAAAGACAGCGTTTACTACCCGATATGGTCTATATGAGTATCTAGTCATGTCTTTTGGGCTAACCAATGCCCCGGCTCATTTCATGTACCTGATGAACTCAGTTTTCATGCCCGAGTTGGATAAGTTTGTCGTGGTGTTTATTGATGACATTCTTATCTACTCTAAGAGCAAAGAGGAACATGCGGAACATCTCCGTATTGTTCTACAAAGATTAAGAGATCACCAACTATATGCTAAATTCAGCAAATGTGCATTTTGGTTGGAGGAAGTACAATTTCTGGGTCATGTGCTATCTGCTGAAGGTATAGCTGTTGATCCGAGCAAGGTAGAAGAAGTCCTTAACTAGAAAGCACCTACAACTGTTCATCAAGTTCGTCGTTTCCTAGGGTTGGCAGGGTATTACCGTCGGTTTATCCCTGACTTCTCCAGAATTGCGAAGCCAATTACTGGATTGCTGAAAAATCAAACTAAGTTTGTATGGTCAATAGAATGTGAAGAGGCCTTTCAGACATTGAAGAAGTTGCTGACAACTGCACCAGTATTAGCACAACCTGATATCGAGAGGCCATTTGATATCTATTGTGATGCATCTGGAATTGGTATTGGCTGTGTTCTGATGCAAGAAGGCAGAGTCATAGCATACGCTTCCAGACAACTCAAGAAGCATGAAGAACATTATCCCACCCATGATCTTAAATTAGCTGCTGTTGTTCATTCACTCAAGATTTGGCGACATTATTTATTGGGCAATATATGTCATATCTATACGGATCACAAAAGTTTGAAATACATCTTCACCCAGTCAGAATTGAATATGAGCAAAGAAGATGGTTGGAACTTATTAAAGATTATGATTTAGAAGTGCACTATCATCCGGGCAAGGCTAATGTGGTTGCCGATGCCCTGAGTCGCAAGAGTCATTGTCATTGCCTAATTGTAGAACCTATGCAGCGAACATTGTGTCAAGAGATGGAGCATCTGGATTTACAAATCATAGAACAAGGTTCCCTGTCCAATATTGTAGTTGAGTCCACTATCAAAGATCAGATCATTACTGCTCAACAGAAAAGTAAGGGCATAGCCCATATTAAGGATAAAGTCAGATCTGGGAGACCAACATGTTTCAAGATTGATGAATCAGATGTCGTATGGTTCAAGGATAGATTGGTAGTACCCAAAAATCCAGAGCTACGAAAGCAGATTCTTGATGAAGCTCATTCTACAAGATACTCCATTCATCCAGGTAGCAACAAAATGTATCATGATCTGAGAAAGAGATATTGGTGGACCAAAATGAAAATAGAAATAGCTCAATATGTAGCCAAGTGTGATATTTGTCAGAGAGTCAAAGCGATTCATATGAAGACTGCAGGTCCATTACATTCGTTGCTAGTTCCATCTTGGAAGTGGGAAGATATTTGTATGGACTTCATCGTGGGATTGCCTAGGACATCTGCAGGCTACAATTCAATATGGGTTATTGTTGATCGTCTAACCAAGATAGCTCATTTCCTACCAGTCAGAGATAAATATCGAGCGGAGCAGTATGCAAAGCTTTATCTTGATAGAATCTTCAGTCTGCATGGGGCACCCAAGACCATTGTCTCTGACAGAGGGTCATTGTTCATATCCAAGTTTTGGAAAAGTCTACATGAGTCTTTAGGAACTAAACTTATCCGTAGTTCTGTTTATCATCCGCAAACAGATGGACAGACTGAAAGGGTAAATCAAATTCTTGAAGATATGTTAAGGGCATGTGTCCTTTCCTTTGGTGCTAAATGGGATGAATGCCTTCCCTTAGCTAAATTCTCATATAACAATAGCTATCAAGAGAGCATTAAAATGGCACCATTCGAAGCACTATATGGCCGTAGGTGTTAGACACCTTTAAATTGGTCAGAAGCTGGAGAACGTTGGTTCTTTGGACCGGATGTGGTCAAGGAAGCTGAAGAGAAAGTTAAACTGATACAAGCCAATATGAAGGTAGCTCAATCCCGACAGAAAAGCTATGCTGATAAGAGGAGACGACCGCTAGAATTCAAAGTGGGAGATTATGTCTACCTCAAGGTATCACCGATGAAAGGAGTTCATCGTTTTTGGATTCAGGGAAAGTTGGCACCCCGTTATGTAGGTCCTTTTCAAATCCAACAACGATGTGGACCAGTCGCCTATCGCGTCAAGCTACCAGATCACATGTCAGTTGTGCATGATATCTTTCATGTATCTCAGTTAAAGAAGTGTCTTCAAGTACCTGACCAAGAGATCGACTTTGGTGATGTAGAACTAGAACCTGATTTGACTTATGCCGAGTACCCCATTAGAGTCTTAGATCAGAAAGATCGAGTCACTCGGAGACGTACGATCAAGTTCTACAAAGTACAATGGAATCAACACACTGAAGATGAAGCTACTTAGGAGTCCGAGGATTACTTAGAAGAAAACTTTCCTGACTTCTTCGCTTCTATCTAGTTGCAATACCTTGTCTATGTTGTAACTTGTCTCGTTTGACAACAGAATGGAAAACCCCCTCACTAGCCTTTTGAATAAAGTTCTGATGTGTTAGCTTGACACATTTCCTTTTCCATTACTTAGCCTTAAGTTTTAAATCTCGGGACAAGATTTCTTTAAGGGGGAAGGGTTGTAACACCTCTGGTGTTTTGACCTAACACTAAAATTTGACATGTCATCATATGCATTGCAAAGCATTCATAAAGTAGAAAATTTTGAATGCATTCACTAAATAAGGTTTATTTCATAATGTTGTTATTTCATGTGATGTGATTCAAAACCCTAAATAAAGATCATGACCACAAGGGTCAAATTTCATGTGATCATGTGAGGCCATGTGTCATTTGACTCAAATAACCCTAATGGGCCATGTTACGGGTCAAAAATCAAAGTTAAAGAAAAAGGTAAACAAATCAAATTTGAATTCAAATTCAAATCATAAAAGTCCTTTTTGCCCCTTTTGACTAATTTGAAAATCCATGTGGAATTTGGGGTTGGGGCAAAAAGCAAAGTTGAAGATTATTTTATAAGGATCAACTTTAGTATTCAAAGTTTTTCAAGTTTACATATAAAATTTGGAGTAATTTTGAAATGATTCAAATACTCAAATGCACCCCAAATTCAAATTTCAAAATGGAGGCAGAATTTGAAAATGTTCCTAGAAGCAAAGTTGTAGAGTTTGAAAAATTGAGCAACTTTCATTTTTGGAGATTTTCAACTTCTTTAGAAAATTTGGGAGTAATTTGAAAAATAGAAGCAGTGGCAAATCTATAAATACTTCAAAAATCCAGGTAACTACAGGCCGTCACCGCCTCACCGCCGGCGTCCTTCTCCGGCCTTCTAGGCGCGCCTGCGACCGCCCTTGGCTTCGCGCTGGCGCAGGGAGCACTCTGCGTGTCGAGTCTGCGCGCTCCTGGCCAAGCTATAAGACCCAGACGATGTCGTCGGATTTTCTTCCTCCCCACTGTTTTCCCGACGCCACCGTCTCAACTCCGGCAAGCTTCTCTCGTCTCCTCAGCGCAAGCAAGCCCTGTCAAAGCTGTGTTCCCGTTCTGCCTGCTCCTTGCGCATTCGACCAAGCTATTGCTACCACCTAATTTCACCGAGAGCTCGTGGTACACGTTCATCTTCCTCGCGGCCGGCGACATCAACGGAAGCTCCGATTCACCGTGGCCAGCCTTGTCCGGTGAGCCGTTGCCCTTGCTGGTTGGCTCTATGGATTCATCTCGATGCTGTAGTGCTCATTCCACTCTTGCCTGCTCGTTTTGCCCACTACAGTCGCCGAAACGCTGTCGTCGACGAGGTCCGCTCCGCCATGATCCCGGTCACCGTCGAAACTCGTCACCTTGGCTTCTCCGGTCTCGCTTGTTGCTGCAACACGATCAGGGTGAGACACTGATGCTTCCTATACCCTCTGTTTCACCGTTACTGGCCTTGTTTCACCGGCGTAACACTGCCGTGCCACCGCGTCCGCCATGGTCGGCGTTAGCTTTGTTCCATGTCGTAATCGACCTCCAAAGTGCCACTGATCGATGCGCTTAGCTCTTGTGAGCATGTTAGTGCTTTGGCCGTCGCTGTTAGACTCACCGACGGCGAATTAGCGCCGGGCAGCGCCGTCGCAGCCACAGTCAATGCCCGAGGTTGGGGATGACAGGTGGGGGCCGACTGTCAGTGAGAGCAAGAGAGAGAATAGTGACTTTTGTTATTTTCTGATTTTGAATAGTGCTGAATCTTTGGAAATTTGTAGGAAAATAATCATAGCTCCAAAAATTTTGAAATTTTGTATGTAGCCTCTGTACATGATATAGTATGGTTTAAAATTTTGAAACTTGAAATTTGAATAAATTTTTAATGTTCAAATATTCAGTCCATTAATTAATAAATGCAATTTCCATGATTTTTGTAGGCCACTGTATAACTCCAAAAATTATGAAACTTGTTTTGGTACACTAATTTGTCATGAGGAAGCTGACATAAAATTTTGAGGTCATTTAGAACAAGTTCATTTTTGGGCTTATTTCCAAATTAATTCAAAAATAAATAAAAGCAAACCCTAAGTGCTTGATTAGTGTTGAATCTTGTTTTGGTCATGTTTTGTGACTAGTAGGGTTTCAAGATTCATTTGGTCAAGTCACATGTGTGGGTCTTGACGGTAGGTTTACAAGTTAGTTTTGTTGGCTTGCAACTGTACCGTGAAGGAAAATCG
This sequence comes from Miscanthus floridulus, assembly GCF_019320115.1. Taxonomy (NCBI): domain Eukaryota; kingdom Viridiplantae; phylum Streptophyta; class Magnoliopsida; order Poales; family Poaceae; genus Miscanthus; species Miscanthus floridulus. Next base: position 90,558,615 of record NC_089589.1, read on the forward strand.
TATTCGGGGTGTTTTTACATTTCATGTACCGTGAAAGCATCATGTTTACATTATCATCATGTTAAGCATATGTTATCATTTCGTGTAGAATCCAAGAGTGAAACGATTCTAGTTGAACAAGTTCTGGAAGAATCATCGGTTGTCACGGTATTCGATAATCGTGATACTAATCCGGAACCTGAGATCGTCAACGAAGGCAAGCCCCGGTTTATGCATTAAACCATTACCTTGTTTAGTTTGAAAAGTTTATCACCTATGTTACTTATTGCATTAAGTTGATTAATTCAAACGTTACCTACTTGATGCATTGCCTACCTTGTTAATTGTTTACCATCCTTGAAGATGTTTTCATTTACAAAGGTGTAGTATGCTTAGTATGCTTATGATAGGTTTTCAAAGTAAAAGTTTTGATACAATCAAAGATGGCATGCTGGCCAAAGAAAGAAAGAAGCTAGAAATGAACTAGAGACTAGTCGGGTGACTTATCTTGAATTTTGGGTAATGTTGCCGACTATGTCACTTAAAGGCCACTCATTATGGATCTTCTGAACGAGACACTTTGTAGTACTGATCACATACTCCGGTAAGCCTACTTCGGCTAATCCGATACTAAGACGAATGCCCATGCACTGGGAGTGGAGAGATGGCGGGAGTAGCGTTTACCCTCGTGGCTGGAATGTGGCCAGATTTGAGGTGTGCTGTGCTCTCGGGTGGTGTGGAGATAGCTTAGTATAGGAGGATCCGGTAGCGAGGTTGATATATGCAAGATTAAGTTCTACATATGTCGTGTGATAAGGAATCCCCAGCTGGGACTTGAATCAATTTGAATTGCCGGTGCTCCGTGGATATGGAGACTCGATTCATTACAGAAGCAATGCAGGACTAGTGAATTACTAAAATATGAGAAAAGAATGGAATGAGAAGGATTGCAATATGGGAAACATACATTTAGTTGAGGTAATGAACTAAAAGAACTTAGGGGTAAAACTTGAAAATAGAATGAAGAATAGTAAGCATTTGGCAAAGAACTTTTGAATCTTGCTACATCCTTACCTTGCCCCAAACCCCTGCATCTCTAAAGTCTTACACCCCGTTACATCGGGTTAGTCTTGTTGAGTACCTTTGTACTCAGGGTTTGTTAACCCTTGTTGCAGGTGAGTCGCATGCGCAGGCTTGTTTTGGTCCCTGCTGCATGTCTGTGTTTGAAGTCAATGACGATGAGGAGTGATGAATGGCCTTTGGATAAATCACTAGTTTGTTTGATAAATAAAGTTAATGTAATATTATCCTGCTACTATGGTTGTATAACACTTATGGTATTGTAAGTTTGAAAACAACTGGTTTGTAACCTATGTTACCTTAAGACTTCCGCTATCTTTACTCTGATGTATATATTTGAATAAACTATTGTAATCTGCAATGTCTGTGATTGGGATCCTATTTGAAAAGAGAATCGTGGATGATTCGGGTTTCCCGAGGACACCCGACAGACCTGTTGAGTTGTTGGGAACTCGTGAACGCTATCCGAGGTCTGTTAAGACAATGATAGGTGCAGGTGGGCCTGATTCCTTATGAGGTTCTGCCACATCAACCGTAGTACCGAGGACCATACCCTGGACGCCTATAGGAAAGTACTATCAGGATATGATGAGATGGGCACTTTAAGCCCTTCTAGGCATGTTAGAGCCCGAACAGTGTTGTAGGCACCGACATTTGTCTTACAGTGTTGTGGGCACCGCCGTCAGCCCTCGGGCGTGAATCCTAACATAAGCATACGACAATCACTACAATCTAGGAGGGAACTCACATCATCTATAGTAAAGGACATACGGTCACTACCCCGTCTGCTCCCCATAGGGTTGCGAATCAACACCCCAATCTGCTGCACCACCCATCAGGGTGGGATGGGACGTGACCACTTGCTGATCAAGCCAGAGCGTGGCATCATCAATGGACAGATGCCTAGCTTGGAGCTATCCCTAACACCATCTGCTATGTGAGCAAGGCTGACCCAGAGGAAAAGGAAGGCCCGGTGTCTTCGAAGGACTTTCTTTACCTTTGGTTTTTCTTCTTTCTCCCATCTGTAATCACTGCTTCCTCTTGGACTATAAAAGGGAAGGCAGGGCACCCCACTAAAGGATGGATTGATTCAATACACCATGCACCACATCGCACACAGCTGAGTAGCAACCAAGCTCTCAGCACCCATTCGACCTTTCCATCAGAGACTTGGGACCTATCCCTCTCTTGCTTGTTTGTACCCTCTACTACGAAATTTTAGTGCAAATAACATGAGCAACAGCCACAAACTAGACGTAGGGACATTCTGCCTAAACCAGTATAAACCTTGTGTCTTTTTAGCACACCATTCAGGCCCAACGCTCAATAATATAAATTTACTTGTTGGTGTTTACTCGAAACACCGACAGTTGGCGCGCCTGGTAGGGGACCTTTGTGCGTTCCAACATTAACACTAGGCCATGGATGGAAAGCCATGGTATCAGTTGGGTCCTGGGTGCACACATGTGCTTTGGGGACCTAGACTTCATCATCATGGTGGGAGGAGAGTTGGCATTGGCACACGCCACCAACCAACCTCTCCTCAACATCGGCCTCAACTACAAGAGGCTTGGGTGCTGGCTCAGTGTCTCCCTAGGCCCCTAGCCATCCAGGGAGGGCCCACGCCACCTCACCTTCTCTGACGCCAATGACATGGCATGGCTCGCCGAAGGGGAACCCCTCTCTCTGGAACATCCCATGTGGAGCGCCCTGACAGCGCTTCCATTCAGTCCTATCCCCCATGGACAACAAGTTCGTGGGCGTGATCGAACACGTCACGGAATCTCTCCATGACCTCCTCGCAGAGGAGCTAGGGTCACCCTTTGGCTCTGACTCCAGTAGGGGGAGCCATCACCCCTTTCGTGAATGCTTCATGATGGGTACCCCTGAGGGACACGTTGAAAGCGTCTCCGAGTAGGAGGCTACCCTGATGAAGCACCTTAGTGATGAGGCTGAGAGGAAGACAGCGGCTCCGCTGTGCATGTCAGTGGAGCAGCTGAAAGCCTGACACCGAGAGATCGAGGAAGCGTGACTCTAGCTCACGTAGGAATGCGCGAAGCTTGATCGGGAGATCGAGCGCCATGGAGACGGTGGGCATGCCCATGCCATGGCCCATGACATGAACCATGGGATCATCGCCAATGATGGAGTCCTCCCTCGCTTTGCCCGTGCAAGCTAGAACATCACCGCTATGACGGCCTTGCTCCATGGCCTTCTAGAGGCCATGACGCCTGAGGATCATCGGGCCCACCATGAGATTCACACACTTCTCGAGTGTGCGGCGGCGCAGCAGGCCAAAAGCTCGCTGTCTTGGTGACGCGAGCTTGATGCTAGCCAACACACGCCCTTGGAGCATCCTGGTAGGGATGCGTCTGTCCACCAGGAGCCACAAGGAAGTAGGCAACACAATGCGGTCCTAGTGCGTTAGTGTCTCAGCTACAACCGTGATGCACACAACACCCTCGACGCCCACAGATGCACCTACGATGACCCAAGAGAAGGAGCCAGATGCGACTATCACCCTCACCGTGGAGGATGCAATGATAGCGACAAGGACCAAAGCCCGAGCCCCAGTCTATCGTGGACTCAGGTCTTCGGCCGACACATCCTCAACGCTGCCTTCCCGCCAAGGTACCGACCACCAACTAATATCCTGAAGTACTCTAGGGAAACAAACCCTAGACTATGGCTCGAAGACTATCGACTTGCCTATCAAACCGATGGTGTGGATAATAACGATTTCATTATCTGTAACCTTCCATTATTCTTGGCTGATTTGGCAAGAACCTGATTGGAGCACCTTCCATCCAACAGAATCCAAAGTTGGGCGGACTTGAAGGAGATCTTCATGGGAAACTTCCTAGGCACATACAAGCGCCCTAGAAACCCATGGGACCTCAAATACTATTGGTAGAAGGCCAGAGAGACCCTCTGTGGGTACATCCGCCGCTTCTCCCGGTAATGCAATGAGCTACCTAATGTTGCCGACGCCGACGTCATAGGAGCTTTCCTATCTAGGACCACCTGCGAGTCCCTAGTTCATAAGTTGGAATGCAAGGGCCCGCATACCACCAAGGAACTCCTTGACATCACCACTAGCCATGCCTCGGGCGAAGAAGCAGTCGGAGCGATCTTCTATCGCCTCGATGGCAAGGTAAGGCAGGACAAGGATGTCGGCGAAGGTGCTTCCAATCGTCCTGCCAAAAAGAAGAACAAAAAGCAACGGTGCAAGGGCTCGCTCATGGCCGCCACTGATCGGAAGGGTGGTCGAAAGCCCACAGAGGGCACTCCGAACCATTTTGAAAAACTACTCGAGGGGCCATGCCCAAACTATGCTTTCCTGGTCAAACATCTATATAAGGACTACAGCCTCATGCATCGGTTCTTGTTCAGAGGTTCCAACAAAGGGGAGCATAGAAAAGGACCCTGCATTTGCATAGTGATTTTTGGTACAATTCACTTGGTTCCACATGTACATGTCAGTATTTGCTTGTAGGTATAAATGTGTCTCAAAGTGCAAGTCCATCAAAGTTGAACTTTCAGTTCATCGATGGCCCGATAATACTTCATTGGAAAGGCCATAACATATCCATCCGGAGTGCGATCGAGGTCAATGACCACTTGATGGAAAGCTTGTTTGATAAACATTCAAATAGATCTGGTCCCACCTCAATATCACATCAGCAAGGCCTCCAAATCATCAAGATATTTTGTCGCTATTTCTACCGGGAGTTACATCGTCGTCATGGGCTTGTTATTCATCCATGGGACCCTGACCCAAGTGGGAGCACGCCTCAAGGAGATGGAGAACTCACCAAGGAAGCCCTTGGACGTCCTCCTCCTTGGCCACCTCCATAGGAGGCTACAAAGGGCATCCAAGCCAAGCTAGAGGCCCAGTCTAACTTGAGTTTGAGTCTACCTCGGCCTTTAGGACCAGTCTGCAATAAAACGGATGCCCAGGACGCATCCGGACACCATTTTTTATGATCCACGTATGTATGGTGTCAGATATATGGGTCTAGGGTACCCTCACCGACCATGTATCTGGCCCATCAATGGGAGACGACCGAGGATGAAGCCCACGAGGACCAGGCGCAACCACCAACTTGGAGATCACGACGTATCGAAGATATCTGCTGCCATCATAGCTATGGAAGGATAGAATTGATCTGTTGTAACAAACTAGGAATCCAATCTGTAGCACCGATTACCCTCATTGTAACTCTACCCCTCTGCTTATATAAAGAGGGGTAAGGACTCCGCGATCGCCACGTCCACCACGACACCATCGCCTCATTCCAATCTACCTCATAGCTAGGAGCAAAAGCCCCTATAACCGAGCATATGAATACAAGAAGAGCTACTGCACCACTATAGTAGGGTTTAGCACGTCATCGTGCCCCAAACCAATATAAATCCTTGTGTCCTATGTGCTACCATCTAGATCCATCTACACGATCACATTGCTAGGCATTGTCGAAGCTAAATAATCCGACAGTTGGCACTCCAGGTAGGGGCCTTTTGCGTTCAGATTAACATTGTGTTTCAAATGGGAATCATCATCAACATCAATGACACCTCGAAGAAGATGCAGCCAGGCGAGAGGATCACCTTCGGCAACTAGGACCTCATCATCGACCGGTTTGGGGACTTGCATCTGCAAGAACTCGAATCACCCAAGGAGGAGAAGCAGCCTCCCCCAATCTACGCATTCTTTGCCAGATTGGAGGAAGTTGTGGAAGTTGGGCCCCATGCTCTTGCCCAACACCATAACCACTACGGACGCGATGTCTTCACCAACCTCAGCTGGGAGAGTGATCTCGAGGCCATTCTTTGGCTCTAGGAAGATCCATACTAGACTCCCTGATCGGATCTATTACCGTCACTCGATCACTTCTTTCCTGGTTTCCCAGCCGAATTAAGGAAAGCGATGGTGACTTACTCAAGCTGGCTTCAAAAAGCATGGCGGAACCCACCAAACCTCATATCGAGGAACACCCCATCTACGGTTCCTACTCTCTTGAGTGCTTCAACAATCTGGTTGCCTAGTTCATCGGGATGGTCGCCAACAGCGATGAAGATATGGCCGATATAGTGGAAGATTGGGAACACGTAGAGGCCAAAGGGCCTAACCTCGATTTTTTATCAAGACAAGTACAATCGGTTCGTCCTCAAAAATCATGATCTATAGGAGGAACCACCTGAAGAGGAAGGCACTAAGCCCAAGGAGCAACCCGAGTGCTACATGAACATACAAAACCCCAAGCCACCTCGGGAGGAACTCGAGAAGCTTGCGCTCGGCTGCCCCGCCCCTCTATCGGGACATGTTACCATCTCTGACATCACATACGAGACTAGTGACAAAGCGCACCTTCGCCATCTTCACTAGAACGAAGATCTCGAGGTAGAGAATAACCACCTTCACCAATAGCTTGACCAATCTGCTAACACTCAGCAGATCCGGCTTGTAAACACCCACCTAACGGGTGGCCAGAACCTGGCTAACCATCCCTATGGGACCATTAGGTTGCTTTAATCGGCTGCCAGAATTGAGCAAGCAATGCTCTAGATGACTCGGAAGCCACGACCTAATCGGGAAACTCCCGAGGCACACCACGGACTCACACCTTGCGATTGCTGGCAACACCCTCCAGGGACCCGGGGCCAACCAACGGGAGGTCCTAGGGCACATCGTCCTCCCAACTCGATCTATGGTCGACTAGGGAACAGACAAGACGCTCGCCTACTGATCAACATGTGGAAATAGGAACACGATACTCGTGGCCCCGCACATCACTCGACAATCCCTAGGAAGCAAGCTTAGCCACTGATCAAACTTGAGTACACTATCCCAAGGATAGTCCCAAATGCTCGTAAGAATCAAACCTACCGAGATATGTTTGAGCGGATCATAAACAGCCCTTGTTAGAACCATGGCTTCATTGTGACCCATCTCTCCAAGGATTGCATCGCATACCAGTAGTGTGTCGCTCTGGAAGCCCAAAGGTGGGCAAAAGGAGATGGGTACTTACGAGACCATGATGATGACTAGGACACCAATGCAACTGCTAGGGCCTCTATGCTCATCTTCGATGGCCCCCAAGCCTACTAATACCAAAGGCTATAGAAGCTAACCCATAGATGGATCTACACAACCGCACTGGCCACCCCGCTATATCTATGTTGTTTCGAATGGATGATTACTTAAGATCGGACTGATCATCCAGATCAGGTGGTTGAGGCAGGCCAATTCCCTCTGGTGGTGACTGTAGTCATCAAAAGCATGAGGGTGATGAAGATCCTCATGGACGGAGGCAGCGGCATCAACATCCTTTACAAGGATGCTTTCGATAAGCTCAATGTGGACATAAGGAAGCTGCATGCATCGCAGTCCTCCTTCCACGGTATCATTTTTGGGCGGTGCGTCATGCCCTTGGGCACGATATACCTCTCTGTGACATTCAGCGATGCGGTACACTACTGAAGGGAGACACTCTCCTTTGAAGTTATTGACTTTCAGGGACCATACAATGCCATATTCAGGAGGCCATGCTATGCCAAGTTCATGATGGTCCTGAATTACGCTTACCTCAAGCTGAAGATGCCAGGACCATGTGGCATGATCACAGTGTCTAGAAACTTCCATAATGCCTACCAATGCGAGAGAGATGTTGTTGAGTACACGGAAGGTAATAACCTAGACTCAGGGGCTCCTAGTCTTCCCTGCTCGATGCCTGGGAAGAAGCCCCTGCTAATGATTCCGGAACAATAGCCCGCCGCCATCCTCGACCCGTTGTCCTCAGCTCCGCCGCCGGCTTCAACCCCTGTGGCCCTTGTCATCGGATCTTGAGGAGGCAGCCAATGACTCACGGTTATGTCAGTCTTTTATTTCCGTTTCAAATTTCAGTTATCATTTACATCTCACAAAGAACATTTATTTGTTACATGAATAAATTGTGATCTCTTGAGTACCTTACAAAGAACCTCTCTGGGGCGCTCAGGGGCTAACCTTTGTATCCATCACATACACTCCTATTCAGCACATTCATATGTTATACTAAGTTATCAACGCACTCGGGGGCTACTATGATAACAACACATGCCACCCACTCATACTTTCCTCCTGATCGATCAATGTCTCATAGGCCTTGAAATGGTATAAGCGACTTAACAAGACCTCACGTGGACTCAATCAAAATATTTCATTTTGGTCGAATAATCCCCAGGTCATTGGTCTAAAGCTTGACAAGCATCAAATACTAAAGACAACGAAAGATAATAGTACATAAAGTCAGGTGTAACACATTACAAGACGGCCTCAAGTGCCGCTTGAATCCTCTGATGAGGTAGGCACACTGCCTTGTACTATCACGGAGAACTCCACAACATGAATTATGGCCTCTGAAGGCTCTATGGCATGTTGCTAAATCCAACTGTACAGCAAGGGATCCATGTCGACGGGTTTTCCCAGATGGAGCTGATGTTCAGGTTAGTGTAGATCATCCCGACGGTCACCAGCGCCATGTGCACCCCGGTGGATAAGTCATACTAGGCAATCTCCTCTAGGCGCCTTGGGATCCCCCTTAGCTAGGAAGCTACCTCTAATGAAGAGGTAGGCCCCCCGGCTGAGCATAGGCCGCCTTGCAGGCAGCGCGGCCAGCCACGACTACACTCCAGAGCTCATCTTCAAGGGACAAAACCTGAGACACATACTTTGCCTGCATGGCCGAGAGAGTTCTTGCATGCAGCCACTCAGCCTTAGCAGCCATAGCCTCTAGGTTTGCATAATCAGACTTACACTTGACAAGCTCATTCTTAAGGTGCCTTGCCTTAGCCAACTCTGCTATTAACAAAATGTGTCTATCGAAAAATTTGCATACAATCGTAACATGATTCATTGTTAGGAAGAACACACACCTTTGATCTGCTTCCAAAGCTTTTATGTCTCCTCCTGAGCAAGCGTTTGATTCTACCTCTCCCTCCAATATGCAGAGCCTGAGGCACAAAGGGCAGCCTTCACTCGAGGCAACATGACAATGGCCTTGGTAGCAGCTAAAAAGGGTGAAAGGTTTCACAAACCGCATCAAGCACAAAGGAGAAAGGTCCCGGTAGGAACCCTACCTTGGGTCTTGTCCTAATGGCTCTTTAGGGCCACCACCTCTCTCTCCATCTTGGCAATTCGTGCATTTGCTTCATCACTCCACCGAGAGAACCTCTCCCGAATGAACGCGGACTTCACCGAAGAATTCTTCTGAAGGCACTACAAGCGCAAGATGGCATAAGTCTTAGCTTCATTTAGAATGAATCAACCAAAGACTCAGGGCTAGACCCATCGGGTCCACTATGTGGCCCCGAGTATTATCCAAGGGTGATGTCCACCTAGTGTGACCACCAGACGGGTGCTCGGGGGCATAGGCACCTGATGTGAGTCGTACCTCTAGGGTAGCACTAAAAGAATCCCTAACCAGATGCTCTTAGTCTTCACGTCATCCGCCAGTGCATGAAGAGTGGCAGACAAACTGTCTACATGCTTCACCATGCCATCCAACTCCTCGTAGCTAGAGTTGAGATGGTGTCGCTCCTCGACATCAGCGAATAAGCTTTCGCCTTGAGCGCCAAAAGCTTGTAACGATGGACCTCCCCCAACTCGATTGGTCTTGAGACCCGAGAGGGACTAGGCAGACGACATCCACCTATGGAGGAGAGTCAACCCATAGCAACACCCTCTCAAGGTCATGCCCTAGAAGAATCCCCAAGGATAACCCTAATGGGTCAAGCCCACAAACCGACTCAATAACAGGAACTTTCCCTCGGGCACCCACACTAGGAACTCGAGTAGACTCACCTTGCATAGGCTCTGCCTGGACCACTGGAGAAACATCTTCTTGGGCATCCTCCAAAGGTGGTGAGCCTATGTCGAGACTAGCTATGAAGTCATTAAGGGTATCAACGACCCAAATCCTCTCTGAAATACTCAAATCCTCACCCTCGTTCGGATGAACTCCTAGAGCTGTGATTTCACTAGCACTGGCTAGCACAATCACCTTGGGAAACCTCTCAGCTGACAAGATCTTTGACCAGAAGTTGCGCCCAAAAACAAGCATCAAGAGCTCATCGCTCGATAAACAACAAGGTGAAGGAACTGAACTTACTTGTTCTCATCACTGGGAACATCTAGCAATGCGGGCTTCTTCAACCGCCTGTGTGAGGTTCTAGAACCTTGCTTGAAGGGGACGTACTCCACCAAGGCCATCCTAGCTGTCAGCTCATCATCGGTAGGCCTGGGAGACTCCAGCGGCCTCGACACTATGAACAACTCGTGGTCAACCAAATCAAACACACGCCAAGGCCATAACTAGCCGAGGACAACAACATACCTAGCACCACTGATGCCTGTACTCGGTGCTCCCTCTTCTTATTCCTCTCAGGGGCTCCTTCCCCCTTGATGGTGCCTATAGACTCTGCTACGACTTGCATCTCCTCATCTGCACACTCGAACCTGACACACCGCAACCGGTACGGCTTGGGCGAGGCATGAGGACAATGGCACTCAACTCCTCCAAAAGAGCAGACATCTCACCATTACTGGTAGATGCGTCCGCATGATCGATCCCCTTCCCCTAGACCTTGTCCAAGGGAGCCCTAGAGTGATACTTCTAACGAGCCTGCAAAGCAGAACAGATTACACAAAATTGGGGTAGGCCGCCAACTGATCATCAACAAATGGCACCATACTGAGTTCTCATCATCCCTCGGCTTTGAACTCAGGGTCTCCACCAGACGGTCTTTGCCTATAACCTGAGATCTCAGACCCAGCACCTTGTTGGTCACTACGAGCACCTGAAGCACGGTCATCGGCTCAATGGTCTCCCCTGACAGACTCATAGTGTCAGGAGAGTCGCACGTCAAGGACGCCCATTCCCTAGGGGCTGGATCCACCTCTGAAAGAAGGTTGCCAGGCAAGCTTGACCGGTAACCCTTCTTCTCCGGTGATAATCCTGCAAATCACTCTCGAGTTCATCTGCTTCTTACAGCTTGGATTTGGGAACTTCCTCCTTTTCTGCTATGGGCAGGGGGAAGCTTATGGGAGAAGGCCGGAGCAGAGTAGTCATAAACATAAAACCACTTTTTCACCCAATTTGGGATGTTTGAAGGAAGATTGATGTGGAAGAACAGAGATTTGTTGCCCACCTTGATCCAAAGGCTGCCGACGACCTTCCAATCCGATTGAGGAAGAATGTCGAAGCATCGACAGAACAACGCCCAGTGGGGTTCAATCCCCGCAAAATCCTCACAATAAGAGATGAACATCGCCAGAAGCACAATCCTAGTTGGGGTCAGGTGATGTACCTACGTGTCATGGTATCGGAGGAGATCTGGCACAATCAGTGGATGGGCACACTAAACCTGTGGGGGAAAAGTCGACGAAGACTATGATCTAGCTAGAATCAGGGGCAGGGACGTCCTAGCCGAGGGCACACCGGTAACCCAAAAGCTCTTTCGGTGCCAGAAATCCCCCAACCATAAGGCTTTTGATGTCTTCCTCCGTTGTTGTCGACACCTCCCACGGAGAACTGGGGACGGGACTCCATCCCCATTGCTCTTCGAGCTCATATCTTCTTCTACTAAACTAATGGTTTTGATTTTCTTCGCCAAGGTCTTTCTCGGCGCCATTACTGTGACTCTTGGGAGCAGGATCTTGATATGACAATGTCTGCTAGGTCAAGGTAAGCAGAGGAGTGAGCACCACTGCTTTTGTCGGTGGCGGCAAAGGGACGGACCGTCTCCACCCTCGGCTACATATAAGGGCGGCTAAAACTAGTCAAAACCCTTATGGACCCTGGGCCCAAGGCCCAAAATTACTGGTCAAACCAGGTGGACCACCATTCGGGCCCCACCAAAGCCCGGCATAACCCAAAAAAGCGGCAGGCACAGTCGGTGGTTCTGGCCAGAACCACGAAAGCCAAACCCTTCCATTCTCGAGTGAGGGGGATGTTCGGGAGGGTCACTAGCCAATCCTAAGACCTCTGGCCACGAGACTATGGAAATCTCTCGAATGTTCAAATAGGCTCGAAGTGCCTTATTTCAGCGGATGTGTGCCCCTTTGTGGGAAACCGAAAAACTGGTTAGCCCATGGCTGTAACCAAAGTACGAGCTCCTGGAATCTAGAAAAAGAGTTTCATGATAGGCCCCAGTAGATCAAGCTTTATCCTGCTGCTTCCGGATAGTAGACAATCACCTGTTCTACCCGTTATTAACTCGAAAGAATAGCATACGCTACAACCCCAGAGGTTTATGTGTTCGCTTTTCGTTCAAGTGATCCTTGAGCATTCGGGATCACTAGCTTCCGGAGCCACGAATGGCCGCACTTGATCAGAGTAAATTTTCAGATTGAATCACCTACGTAACCTATAGTTATACTAGCTACCCATGGGGTCAGGAAGGGGGCCCAAAAAATGCAAGGTCAGTTCGACTGAACGAAAATCGCCAAAACACCCGATTTAATCGGGACACAGGTAGCAGTGTTCAAAATCAAATAAATTCATTCTTTTTTATTACACTCTATCACACTTTACATTATAAGATATGCAATAACCCAAATCTCTCAGAAACTACTACAGTTATGATAGCCTTGTGAGTGCAGGATTAACTGCGCACCCAGCGATGGACATCTTGTGAAGCGTAGAAGTCGGATGAAGATGCACCGCGACTGTCGATAGAATATCGTCGGCAGTCCTCCAAGGGGTATCCCATGAAGGAAGATTTGTTGGTGGGGGTGTGCGTAATCATGAACCGGATGGTGACACAAGGCGCAGAGACAACGATTTAGATAGGTTTGGGCCGTCTAATCGACGTAATACCCTACGTCCTGTGTCTTTGGTGTATTGTATTGAGATGTAGTAGATAGATCTGTTCACTAGGAGACCCTTGCCTCTCCTTATATACTCTGGAGGGGTAGGGTTACAAGTAAAGTATCCTATTTGGTACTATACAATAGCTTGTGATGCACGCCGAGCAGCGCCGTGCATGCCTTGATCTTGTGGGCCGGGCCACCTCTGATGGTGTGGCCCATGTCTTGTCTTGTGGATACCAGGGGCCATACCTCCATAGCTAGTCCCCGAGCCTAATAGTAGGTGATGTAGTCATGTGGTGCCAGGGTCAGAAAGTAGAAGACCAGCCAAGCAGGCAGCTAGTCCCCGAGCGTAGCCTTGAGATGAGAACAAACACATTCACCGCAAGGTGAAGTGTGCCCACTTAGTCCCTAAGCCTGCTGGAAGATGAAGAATGAATCTTGTAGCAAGGTCTAAGAAAAAGAAGTCTGAAAGCTTGTTGACGTCATCTGACATGCGTGTATCAAGACCCCAGACACGCTGCCCAAGATTAGCACCCTGATCCGAACAGCATGGAGTAGCTTGATAGCACCCTGACAAGATGTAGCAAGATCCGACCACCAAGGGAGCACGAGGAGTCCGCGGCATCGCTGGTGATGACCGAGCACCGAGGAGCGAGGAGTCCCCAGCGTCGCTGGCGATGACCGAGCACCAAGGAGCGAGGAGTCCCCGACGTCGCTGGTGATGTCCAAGCACCGAGGAGCGAGGAGTCCCCGGCGTCGCTGGCAATGACCGAGCACCAAGGAGCGAGGAGTCCCCAGCGTCGCTGGTGATGTCCGAGCACCAAGGAGCGAGGAGTCCCTGGCGTTGCTGGCAATGTCCGAGAACCGAGGAGCGAGGAGTTCCCAGCACCATTGGTGATGTCCAAGCATCGAGGAGCGAGGAGTCCTCGGTGTCGCTGGCGATGACCGAGCACCGAGGAGTGAGGAGTTTCCGGCGCCGCTGGCGATGACCGAGCACCGAGAAGCGGAACGAGCCTTTTCCTTTGTTTATCGTGGTTTATCGTGGTTTGTGCTAACTCACCTTGTGATTTGTGCTAACTCACCTTTTCCTTTGTTTATCGTGGTTTGTGCTTGCCCAAGCCAAGTTTTTGCAATTGTCCTTTCATAGTAAAAAATTGTCTCTTGTGATTTGTGCTATCACTTCATGAACTTTGTTAATTCTGATTTGTGCCAATACACATCTTATTTTTGTCCTTGTCCTCGCACATCAATATAATACAAACCCCGGAAGCACCATTTTCCACCTGTAGCTTGTTTTATTAGGTGGTTTTCTGTCAATGACACTGCTACAGGAGCACTTATGTCTTATGCCAGTTGTACTTTAGTGATACCAAAGAACTATTTCTGATCAGACAACTTAAAGATTCAGTAAACCAAACAATTTAAAGATTCAGTTACATAATTGCAGTTTGCTATCATATAGATTGCAAGTATCAGGCACTGCAATTTTAGTTCTAAGCATATGCAATATGCTGTTGTTGAACCGTTAGCCTCGTTGTTACTAAATTGTTACTTGTGATTTGTGTTAGAGCTAGTATATTTGTTACTAAATTGCATTTTATATTTGTCATGATTTTGTGGTTGTGTCCTAGTTTGTCATCTATCTTTGTTAATACTAATAAACAAGTCATCCTTGCTGGCTTTACCAGTGTTGTGCATGTCTGCTTCATTTCCCAGTAGCAGTAGGTGCTGATGATGAATGTAGCTTTGGTTTCACCGCCTCACTAGGTTCTCAGGACCACACTGCATCTTTCCTGTGAACCCTATTTGCTTTAGAAAACTGACAGTAAGCGAAAGGTATCTATTTGTCTTCCTTGATTTTTTAGGTTAACACCAGCGGATAGTTTATTGGTCTGGCTGAGATGGTGGGTCGAGTTGATTTTAACAAGACAGTTGAATACTTGCAGCAGGACAAGTGGACTGGTTGGTTTCCTGTCAAGTGGCACATTATGAAGGACATTCCTAATAGCTTGTTGAAGCACAACATTCTTGAGTATAATGAAAACAAACCAGTTACTAACAGCAGACACACACAGGAGGTGAGTTAAGTTGCTTTCAGTTTTTCTCTTGTTTTGTCAGTTTCTCCACTGATTGTTGATGGTTTCACATTGTAGTAGAAATTCTTGTGGTTTGTGATTTGTCCCGACACATTTTAGAAATTTGCTAGTACAGGATGACTGAGTCATGCACTGATGAAATGTAATAGTTTAATTTATTTTTCTTTGTTTCTGACATGTGCTATAATTTGGTAGGTTGATCGAGTCATGTACTCATCAGTTGTATACCCTCACAATTATGGTTTCATTCCGAGGACTCTTTGTGAAGACAATGACCCAATGGAAGTGTTGGTTCTTATGCAGGTTAGTCTTCCTTCTTCCACTTGTCTTTGTCTTGTGGGGGCATTTGTGAAGAATGTATTCACTCTTTGCCTGTTATTCCTGGTTATTCCTCAAATAGTGTCTTACGAGGAGTGTCATGACCTTGTGATGATTTATCTCATGCAGGAGCCTGTTATTCCTGGTTCGTTCCTCTCCGAGGAAGAGCAATTGGCCTTATGCCCATGATTGACCAGGTATTTCACGTTAGACACTATTTGAGGTAGAGGGAAAAGAACAACCCTGCTTTTACTTCGTTTCTAACTATGGGTATCTATTGGGCGTTGTCAGGGTGAAAAAGATGACAAGATAATAGCAGACTGCTGATGATCCTGAATACCGTCACTACAACTATATCAGTGAGTTGTCTCCTCACCGCCTACAAGAGATCAAGCGCTTTTTTGAAGACTGTGTCCTGCTTAATTCATCTACTGTCGTCTTACTACACATGCTCAATTATATTTGGGATAATCATATCTACATGTATAAGCTTCCTTAGCGATATATCCTAGACAACAAAAATGAGAACAAAGAGGTTGTTGTCGATGCATTCTTGCCTACGACCACAGCTCGAGAGGCCATTTAGTACTCCATGTAAGCTCAGTACTTTCCCTACTGATTTTCCATTAGTACTTAGGGAATCCTCACGACTTATTGATTTGTACTAATTAAACTATGGTCTTTTCATTGGTGATGTGATCAATCTTAGGGCCCACATTGATAAGCTGGTTGGATTAGTGGTGTAGATGTCGTCCAAGCTATTTAGTTATCTAGTGATTTATTGAGGTGGATTATGTATTTATATACATATACAGTATAATTGCAATAACAATTTGTAGTATTTGCACTATTTGAAATGTACAATTTTTGTATTCTTGTTTTGTAATATTTGAAGATGATATTCATTGTGCATTTTTTCACCGAGAACATCTCATTATGTGTGAGTAAATATTTTGTATCAGTAGTAATTTCATCAATATAATGCATTACACTTAATTTGCATATAAGATTATGCAAATCTAGCAGCATCTAAAATAGTAATTGGGTGCTCTGAGTTAATTTTGATTTGTGGCAGTTTCTTTCTGCAGTGGCAGGGTTGTTATTTTGTCAATAAGGTTGTACGTGTGTTTACTAGGCCAATAGTTCAATTCTAGCCCAAATGAGCAAAATTTCAGTTAGCAGGTATCGGTTTGTCCGCCCGTTAAGCTTTGGCGGGCCCGGTAAGGTTTGACGGGTTTGATTCGTGGACCCGTTAACACTACCTGCATACAAACAGAATTTGGGCGTTGGATCCAGATCTGATGGTCCACAGAATCTATGTGCTAGCTTTTGATAAAACACATGTTTTTTTATCTGTTATAACTCGTGTGTTCTACAGCCAGCAAACATCCATGTGTTAGCTTTTGCTAAAACACATGGTTGTTCACTAGACAGACTCTTTGCAAAAACACAAGGAAACTATAAATAGTTTTTTTACTCCTTTGACCAGAATATATAGCACAAATCTTCCTAGCGGCCTTATACAATTAAAATAAAATCACACACTTAATAAAATGAAGCACATGTCTCTTACGTTTCCGATGAAAAAAAACAATTTATTTATCTGGGTAACATAGAAGGGCAGATGTCCCCATTGTAAGACTATTTAATGTTTTCGTCGGTGTGCATACCGAATTATTACACATCAGGCACAACATCTCCATATATTGTAGCGTGAATAAAATGACAATAAAGTATACTAAAATAATAGTGAATACAACAGCAAAACCTAAAACGTTACAGCATGAACTAGTAAGCGTCCAAGCTGCCTCCGGTGACAGAAGCGAAAGCAGTATTTTCAGCAGAAACAAGGTTGTCCACATCCTGGTATCACAATTGTCCCATTGGTTCCCTCCTCGTCTTTTATTCTGAAATCAGATCTTAATATCAATAACAAAGGAAGCAGTGTCTTGAAATAATGATTTTTAAGGACAGAGTGAACTTGGAGGACTCTGTATGATATAAGTTTGGAGTAACGTGGAAAACATTACAGAGCTGTGGATGAAATTTATCTTATGTCAATCATCATTTACATCAAATGGTAGTATAACCAAATACAGAATTAAGACAACCTAATTGCCACAATTAGTACAGAAGTTCAAATACACGTGAATAAAATTATTCACTGGATTATTGCCAGGATTATCTACTTGACTATATGGGCAAATTAAATATTTTGAAAAATGAACTTAGCAAAAGCTTAGAGCAAGTAGTCTAATACAAGCAGTAAAAGAGAATTGGGCCAACACTGCTTAGAAGTGCTTGGCTAATCCTTGGATTATAACCCGAATCAGATTCTAGAAGTCACGAATAAGAATATTTGATTACTTCTGTTGCCAAGCACTCTTTTCGTGATGGCTAAGAATTCTTAAAAAACAACTTAAAAATTCGAGGTCTCTTTAAATTATAATCCAAATTTGAGACAACTGGGGTAAACTGCATGTTTTAGACTGCACAAATTAAACTACAAATGTAAAAAACATAAATGAGAAAATCAAGGTTGTTTTATTCGCTACAGTTTATTAATACAGTAATATATTATTTTAATCGAGTTCCTATTTCACACAAATGCTAAAATGTTCTTACTGATTTGCTGCAACGACATATTGCTTTAAAATTAAATATAACGGAGGAACAATTGCTAAAATCTAAAAGGAGCTTCTTACTGAGTGAACTTATTTTAAACAAACTTTGAATTATGTTTTAAACGAACTCCCCTAAGAGCACTTAACACAAGTCTGAAGGAAACATACTTCTAATCATGAGTAATTAACAGTTAAGTAAGCAGTACACCAATCAGTTTACGACATTGAGTTGTTATGAGTTATGAGGAAGTCTTTATTTAATGAAATGTCCAGCAATTCTTATGAGTTATGATGAAGTCTTTATTTAATGCAATGTCCAGCAATTATTCCATGAAGCGGAACGAGCATGACATAGTTTAGTGAAGCCATACTTACAGCTAGTTTTGATAGTGTTTGCCACCAAATTATCAGTTTGGGATGGAACCTGACGGAAGTTTTGGGCATCCATGGACAACATACTGCTTCAGTTGTTCAGAAGATGGCAAGCCCTCTAAGGAAACTAGTGCCTCACAATCATTGATGCTTAACTTAGTCAACTCCTTGCAGGAATGTAGTCTTATGGATGTTAAAGCTGAACACTTGGATATTTCAATTTCAGTTAACTCGAGCTCATCCTCCTCACTGGCAGAGTTGAAGTCAATCCTGAGATTTTTCAGACAGGGCAGACCAACCAAGGACAGTTTCTTCAGGAATGGCATCTTCTCGAATGGTGGTAGGATCCTCACTGCTGCACAATCCTGGAGATGGAGGCTTTCTAAATTTTTGAGTGAGAAATTGTCTCCTAACCATGATGGAGTAGCACCAGCATAATTGAAGACAAGAAGATGGGAAAGATTTTCATGTGGTTTAAGACCCTCCATCACTTCTTTCTGGACGCTAGTAGTACTTCCGCTTGCACTCCCCCATGTCAGTAAAAGTGTCCTCAGATGCTTTTTATCTTTAATCCTTGCACGAGTTGCATCTCCCTTCTTTGTGACAGTCTCAAGGCCGAGGATACTAAGTGATCCTCTGATTTCATTTATGTTCCCGAGCTGTGAAATCTCAAAGCCATTGGCTTCTTGAACCTGGAATTCTTTCAGTTCTTGTATAAACTTAAGTTCTCCAACTCTTGATATCTTCGAGTGCAATGATCCTGACCCCGGAACAAGCAGATAGCGTAGGTTCACAAGATTACTCATATCCTTTGGCAAATCATTTATACCACTCCAATGTTGAACATCTAGTACTTGTAGGTGGTAGAGCTTACATATAGCCTCAGGCAAAGATTTGGGCTTATCCGACGTACACCTCAGCTCTAAGTAGCGAAGATGGATTAACCTTTTTATACTGGATAGTAAAATGTCAGAATTGAATGGCATTGCTGTTAACTGGAGCACCCGGACATAACGTGCTCGCTCAAGAGTCTTCACAAACTTAGCAGAATAGTTCTCATCATATACACCTGCGAGAATTAAACTCTCCAAGCTTCCCAAGACATTATCCTGGACAGCATCTAACTTCTCTTCAAAGTCATCATTGCGTTCTATGCTCTGCTCATTGTACACCGGCTCAGTCCATATGCTAAGGTGACAGATGGACGACAGAACTGTTCGAAGATCTGATCCATCAATAATAAGGCATTTGTTAATGGAGACTTCTTGTGCAACATCATGCATTAAATCATGCACAGTATAATACTGTGACTCTCCGTATGTCTGAAAGAAGCTTCGGTCTACCAAATCTTCAAAACAGTCACTTCCTTCATCCTCCAATTTCTTTCTCTCGTTCATGACAAATCCCAGAGCAATCCATGTACGTATCAACTGTCCTTTGTCAAAATTGTAACCCTTTGGAAACATTGCACAGTAACTGAAGAGTAGCTGAAGACGATATGGAAGCTGATTGTAACTGAGCTTTAGTGCAGGTATAATGTCATCAATACTTTCTTGTAACCTCCACTCATCACTCTCTAGAATTCTTCTCCAATAAACCTCATCAATATTTCTCCTCAAAAGTGTACCAACACTTTTTGCTGCTAATGGATTGCCTTTCAATCTGGTGGCTATAGTCTTAGCAATATTCAGTAACTTTCTTTGGTCTCCTTTGCTCATTAACTTTCTTTGGTCTTGATAGTCCTCGTCACCAAATATGCATCTTTTGAAGAACGAAAAAAATACATTTTCTTTCATACCATCTAAGATAATGGGTGCTTCTATGTTGCTAGTTATCCTAGCCACCGATAATTTCCGAGTAGTTACCAAGATTATGTTACCCTTAACCTGTGTAGATCTGAGCGGGGCCAATAACTTGTCCCAACGACCCTCACTCTCTTCCCACATGTCATCCAGCACAAGTATAAATCTTTTGGTCAGATATTTGTTGATACTGTTGGAATATTGTTACACATGTATGGTAGGCTTGTATAGTTACCTATTATTGGTGTCTATCACCTCCTGTAATTCAGCCCATTGGCTTATATATAATGGCGCCCCTGGCTGTTGCCCTGTGTGGCTTTTGCCCCCAATCTGATCTTCCCACTCTAACATGGTATCAGCCGCATACCCAATCCTCTGCTTCCGCTGATCGCGCGCCCAGGCCGCGACTCTTCTTCCTCGCGCCGCCACCCCTCTCCGCGCGTGTTCCCGTCCACCCACCCGGCGGCCCACCCTCCTCTCTTTTGCCATGGCCGACGAGATCGTGCCCGATCCCACCGCGGCTCTCGCTGCAGCCCTCGCCGCAGTCCTTCCTGCCGCCGCCCCTTCGAATCCTGCTGCCTCTCTCGCCACCATCAATATCAAAACTCACCTCCCCATCACCCTGGAACTTCACCCGCCCAATTATCGTGCCTGGCGTGAGCTTTTCACCACCCTCCTCGGCAAGTTCGGCGCTGGTCACCACATCGATGGTACGCCGGTGCCTGACCCGGTCACGCCGGTGTGGACGACGACGGATTTCTCTGTCCGATCCCTCCTCTACTCGTCCATCTCTCCGAAGCTGATGAACAAGGTGATGACGCCCGGCGCAAACGCCCGCACCATCTGGCTGGCGATCGAGGCGCAGTTCCAGAACAACAAGTCGTCGCGGGCCCTTGCGTTGGAAGCGGACTTCCGCAATCTCGCGCAAGGCAACCTCTCCTTCTCCGACTACAGCGAGCGCCTCAAGTCGTACGCCGACGGGCTCGCCGATCTCGGATTTCCCGTCAACGAGCCGACTCTGGTCCTCACGCTCATTCGAGGCCTAAGTCCGACTCTTCGTCACATGGGGACCCTCATCAAATCCCGGGATCCCCTGCCGACGTTCAGCACTGCGTGCTCCATGCTGGAACTTGAGGAGGCGGATCTCAAGACCCCGCAGCCTGGCGAACAAACGGCGCTGGTGATGGCGCCTCAACCGCCGGCGCCCCAGCCGCCCGCTTCCCCTTCGGCGCCCCAGCAGTTCTCTTCTGCGCCGCGGAACAACAACAAGAACAGGTACAAGAACAAAAATCGCACTAGTGCGCCATCCTCCGGCCGGTCTGGCGCGTCCGGCGGTTTCGGCGGTTTCCGTCCGTTCCTGAACCCCTACACCGGCACCTTCCAGATGTGGCCAATGCAGCCTACCCAGGGCGTGCTTGGTCCACGTCCCGGCGTTCCGCATCAGGCCATGTTCGCTGGCGCCCCTCCCGGATTCCCAACTGCCGGCGCGCCTGCAGCAGCTGCAACGACGTCCACCACGAACACCTGGGATCCCACTGCCTTGATCAACACGCTGAACTCCATGACCCTGCAGCAACCCGACTGGTTCATGGATTCCGGCGCGTCCTCCCATCTCTCCAACGATCAGGGTATTCTCTCCTCCACTTCTCCTTCCCACACACCCACAAATATTCTTGTCGGCAACGGCTCTTCCATTCCCATCACCGCTCGTGGCAGTGTTGCTTTTCCCTCTCCTACTCGGCAATTTTCTTTATCCAACGTTTTAGTTTCTCCTCAATTAGTCACAAATCTTATTTCCGTGCGCAAGTTTACCATTGACAACCTTGTGTCTGTGGAATTTGACCCGTTTGGTTTGTCTGTGAAGGATCTCAAAACTAAGGCGCTTCTCTATCGGTGCAATAGCTCCGGCGATTTGTACCCTTTCTTCACGCCACCCACCTCCACTCGTGCAGTGTTGCTGGCTCTTGCAGAAGACATTTGGCATCGTCGCCTCGGCCATCCCAGCGCCAAAGTTCTCTCTCAATTGAAGTCAGCCAACGCCATCTCTGTCGCCCCAAATAAAACACCTGCCACTCCTTGTCATGAGTGTCAGTTAGGAAAACATTTTCGTTTGCCGTTTTCTACATCTTTAACGCGCACTCAGCGCCCTTTTGAGATTATTCATTGTGATTTGTGGACTTCTCCGGTTCCCAGTGTGTCTGGCAATAAATATTATTTGGCGTGTTTAGATGATTTCACTCATTATCTCTGGACATTTCCCTTGAAACTGAAATCTGACACTTTTTCCACTATTCGCGATTTTCACACCTACGTGTTCACACATTTTCAGTGTCGTATCAGTTTCCTCCAATGTGATAATGGTCGTGAATTTGATAACCACGCTGCTCGCTCATTTTTTCTTTCCCAGGGAATTCGGTTCCGACTCTCTTGCCCACACACTTCACCACAAAATGGAAAAGCTGAGCGTGTCATCCGCTCAATCAACAATATTCTTCGAACATTGTTGATTCAAGCCGGTCTTCCTCCCGCCTTCTGGGCCGATGCCTTACATACAGCCACCCACCTCTTTAACCTCCACCCCACAAAGGTCCTTAAAAATCTCACTCCACACCAGGCTTTGTTCGACTCCAAGCCGTCCTATTCCCACCTCCGGGCTTTTGGATGTCGCTGCTATCCCAACCTATCGGCTACCACTCCTCACAAACTTGCGCCACGATCCACCGAGTGCATCTTTCTCGGCTACCCCTCCGATCACAAGGGCTACCGTTGTCTTGATCTCAAGTCTAACAAAATTATCACATCCCGGCATGTCGTGTTCGACGAGATCACATTTCCTTATGCCGCTCGTACTAGCACCCTTGCCTCTTCGTATTCGTTTTTGGATGACTTTGCAGATGATGATACGGTGCTCCCTGGTGCTCCTGCACCTCTGCCCAGCGTGCTCGGCTCACTGCCGGCAGGAGGACCGCCTAGCACACCTGGATCCACGGCGCACGGGCCTGCCCCGTCGCCTGACGCGACCGAACCGGCGCCATCCTCGTCGCAAGCTGCTGCAAGAATGCCGGCGTCGCTGACCGGGCCAGCCCCGATGCACGGCGCGCCCGGTTCAACGTCAACGTCGCACGCCACGTGCGGCCCCTCCACGCACGGCGCTGCTGGTGCGGGCACCTCTTCATCGGTGCCCACAGACTACAGCACCAGGCCGCCTATAACAGCTGTCTATACTCGCCGTCCACGTCCTGTGGAACTGTCCATCGAACAGCGCGATCCCGCGCCGGCACCACCTGCTCCTCAGCAGAACTCTCGTGCATCTGCTCCTGCGCCGATTCCAGTCTCTCAGCGGTCTTCAGAAGCTCAGAAAGTACCCATTCCACCTATCTCCAATGACCATCCAATGGTTACTCGGGCCAAGAGTGGGTTCCGCACTCCAGCCACTTTTCAGGTTGCCGGACCATCGCCCATTCCAACATCCTACAAGCAAGCTCTTGCTGATCCTAATTGGAAGAATGCAATGGTTGAAGAGTTCAATGCTCTCACGGCTAACAGGACTTGGGATCTAGTGCCTGCCCCACCCAATGCCAACATTGTTACTGGAAAGTGGATTTATCGCCAAAAGCTTAAGTCTGATGGGTCACTGGATCGTTATAAAGCCCGTTGGGTGCTTCGTGGTTTCTCTCAGCAACCAGGTGTCGATTTTGAGGAGACTTTTAGTCCGGTGGTGAAACCTGCTACGATTCGCGCTGTTCTTTCTCTGGCAATCAGCAGCAACTGGTCTATTCATCAACTAGATGTGAAGAATGCCTTCTTAAATGGTACTCTGGAAGAGACAGTTTACTCTCAGCAGCCATCCGGGTTCATTGATCCAACCTTTCCACAACATGTTTGCAAGTTGAACAAGTCACTGTATGGACTTAAACAAGCCCCACGCGCTTGGTATACTCGCTTCCAGTCTTTCATCCTCTCTACTGGATTTTGCAGTTCCAGATGTGACACCTCCTTGTTCATCCGCAAGACTGGCAATGACATTGCGTACTTGCTACTGAATGTGGACGACATCATTCTGACGGCCTCCTCCTCGGCCCTGCTTCAGCAGATCATTGCCTCCCTTCAACAGGAATTTGCTATGTCCGATCTTGGTGAACTTCAATATTTCCTTGGCGTCACTGCATCCCGGAATACCTCTGGTTTGCTGTTGACTCAAGATAAGTATGCCTTGGAGCTTCTTACCCGTGCCAAGATGCAGCACTGCAACCCCTGTGCCACTCCCATTGAAGTGAGCCCCAAGCTACCTGCAGAGGCGGGTCCTCCAGTCGCCGACGCCTCCCTCTATCGCAGTCTAGCTGGTGGTCTTCAGTACCTTACTCTTACACGGCCTGACATCGCTCACGCCGTCCAACAGATCTGCCTGCATATGCATGATCCGAGGGAGGAACACTTCTCTCTTCTGAAGCGCATTCTTCGCTACATCAAGGCACTATCAAGTATGGTCTTCAGATCACTCGCAGCTCCTCTCATGATCTGCTCATTTACTCCGATGCGGACTGGGCGGGCTGCCCCGATACTAGGCGCTCTACCTCCGGCTTCTGTGCCTTTATTGGCGATAATCTGGTGTCCTGGTCTTCCAAACGGCAACAGACAGTCTCTCGTTCGAGCGCTGAAGCTGAATATCGCGGCGTTGCTAATGCTGTGGCCGAAGCATGTTGGCTCCGCCAACTTCTTGCTGAACTTCATCGCCCGTTGTCTAAGGCTACGGTGGTTTACTGCGACAACATTAGTGCTGTATACCTCTCCACCAACCCGGTTCAACATCAGCGCACCAAGCACGTGGAAATTGATTTGCACTTTGTGCGTGATCGTGTTGCTCTCGGGGAAGTTCATGTTCTACATGTTCCAACAACACTTCAATATGCGGACATCTTCACAAAAGGACTGCCTACTGTTGTCTTCCAGTCCTTCCGATCCAGCCTCAACGTCCGATCCTCTCCCGGTTGATACTGCGGGGGGCTGTTGGAATATTGTTACACATGTATGGTAGGCTTGTATAGTTACCTATTATTGGTGTCTATCACCTCCTGTAATTCAGCCCATTGGCTTATATATAATGGCGCCCCTGGCTGTTGCCCTGTGTGGCTTTTGCCCCCAATCTGATCTTCCCACTCTAACAGATACCACGCTGAAGCACAGTGAGATTCTTAGTATTTTTTAACTCACATTCAGGTATTTGTTCCAGAATCCCTTGTGTAAGCTTAACTTCATCAAAGTTGGCAGATACGTAGATCCAGAACATCATGTCGAATTGTGCTTTTACTTCTTCGTACACCAATTGAGCAAGTGTTGTCTTCCCAACACCACCAGCACCAACTATTGGAACAACTAAAAGTTCTTGATCACTCGACGCGGCACTATTAATTAGTTTTAAAATATCTTTCATTTCTTCCCCTGGGATTACCTCATATCTAGGATTTTTGGTAAAGTTCTCCACAGTCTCACGTTTGTCCGAACTTGCATCTTGAGCAGCTTTTTTAATTGAATCCAGTTTATCTAGCAAGAGAGCATTGTGAACATCATTGCAAATGCTATGCAGATGTTCCACAGTATCTCTAATCTGTTTTATGTCTGTTCTATTGTATTTTGGCTTTGACTGCCCAGATTCAGTAAGGGGTAAATTCATTTTGGATAATGGATTGCGGCTCTTCTGGTTCTTCTTGACCTGCACAACAAAATGGAAAGTGGTAGCTAGGATGTCGAAGGATACAAATGAAATCACTATACCATATAATGGAATGGGGTCACAATGGGTGATATTCAGATCAAGATTTTACCGACCACAAAATCATTAATATAGTGGAAATCGAAAATAGAGCTGCGATAGCACTTATGAGAGGATGGTTCATTAAGCGTCCAAGGATCGACTGTAGGATGCTTAAACTGAAGGGGCTTTTTCCCATGCTGAAGTCAACCGATTGGGAGATCCATGATCCTATAATAGACCACCTTACTAACCGGATCTAAAATGCACATAGAACAGCTTATTATTTAATTGTGGCATGGTAATCCTAAAACAACTGCCACATATGACCACGCTCACTGACAAAGTGCCATCCAGGAGTTCCAGCACGCAGATACACAAATAGTTAGTAGCATCACCTAGCGATTACACTCACATTACTGATCGTCATCAACAGGCAACCATTTGGTGACTACCTACCACCTCTTTGTTTTTGGATATTTTCTGGTTTCTTTTCGGTAAAGGTTTGAGGGCCCATGTCCTGTCTTTTTATTCTTATATGTGCATCTGCACAGAAAATTCATCTGAAATAACATTTTTTATAAAGTATATGTATGAGTCTCAATAAACTTATTGCCAAGGCTATATATTAGTCTGGTTAAAAATTGCGTCTGAAGTCTCACAATATATGTCAATTCCATATACTTGAAAATTCCATTTCATTATGTGTATATATTGAAGAAATCAAGAGTTAGTATTTGCAACATGTACAATTTTTATTAACACTAACTTAACATGGTAAAAGTTCTCAGTATATATATATATATATATATTTTCTTGCAGAAGCATATCGTCCTCTTGGTTCGCAGTCCAATTCGATTTCACCTTCCGCTACAAAATTAGATTTCAAGTGAACACTATGAAGTTTTGTTTCATTCTGTTTGGACATGGTCTGGACTCTACAATAGGAGTTGAATAGGACTTAAGTACTGATTGCGAGTCCATATGTAGGAATATCTACCATATGGGAATTTCAGTCCTTATTTCCTCCTATAATTAAGGGGTGTGGCTCTCAGGAGAGACTCCGATTACTATGTAAACAAAGTTTTGCAATGTGAAGCATAAGCATATTTTGAGAAAATCTTACAAATTGATGGCCCACATGTAGAGCTGTCAAAAAAGCTTCACTGGAAAGCTAATCACTGGGCTTTGCCCTAGGATCAGGTGTCTAATAAGTTACTAATAGTTAAGACTCGTAGTACTCCTTTCACAATCAACCCTCATCCATCCAGATGTTGACATCATCTAATTTATCTAGCTACTTAGCTTTTATTCTTTTCTTTTTTTTTGACAACAGGTAGTTACTATTACCCTGCTTTTTGGAGAAAGCCAAAGGAGTGAAAGGACAGAACAGAGTTTTTACTTTATAAAACTGCAAAAATGGTATTTTATTGAAGTTACAGTTGCCCCATTTTTTTCTTAGCCAAACTTAAACTCACCCAAGCTTTCCTGTTGCAGCAAACTAAACAACTATCCGTACCTAAAAACTGCTAGTCTGTGACACGAACAAACATTAGTCTAGCAACCTATAGATCTTTTTAGTTTTTGCGAGGATAAACTTAGAGATTTAGCTAAACGCTCCAAAAAAACATTTAGTCTGCAAATGAAAAAAAAAATAGATTTCGAGTGCTGAAAGAAGAAAACTGAATCGCATCCCCAAATTGCGGAAGTAGCAGTGTATACCTTTTTCTTGACGTCGTAGTACTCGAGCTCGTCGAGGTGCCTGGCCAAATCGGTGGCTAGCCGCTGCACCCGGTCGATCTGCGGAAGTAGCTGGTCGTTCCCAATCTTGGTCCCTGCGGCGGCACCGGCGGGCACGGCGCCGAGGACGAGCCTGGCTCGCTGCAGCGCATAACTGAGGGAGCTGGCCTCCGCTTCCAGGCCCTCGGAGCCCAGCAGCTTCTTGATGGCATAGTCACTGAGCCGGTCCAGGAGCTTGTTGATCAGCCATGTCGCCGCCCTAGAAGCAAGGACGATATCCATTGCCGACGATGCACCAAGGAGGGGAGAAGGGGGCAGGGCCTGAGGGCAATGACGCGTAGCATACAGGCGCCCGTCAACCTTCCGGCGTGTGGGAGTTTGGACAGATTATGGTCACGTTTGGATCAAGTACTAAAAAAAAAATTAGATACTAAAATTAGTATTTGTAGACCCAAAGCAGACATGCTAATATATCTACTAATTATTAGCAAAAGTGTGTTAACTATTGGTTTTATTTGCATGTTTAAAGTTGTTAATAGAAGTTAGCGGCTCTGTTCGGCTGCCATGTATATGTTATGTCATAATATTTTTTTCTCTGACAAATTAGCTATACAAATCAGCACAAATGACTTATAGACCAGTCGAACGGAGCCAGCAATAGTTTATATGCACCTTCCTAGATTTTGAGAAGCCGAGTCATTGCCGGCTGGGGGACCATCGATCAAAATGTTTCTCCTATAACTAGACTAAAACTCTGTTCGTTTCGACTTATTTTACTGATAAGCTATAGCTAAAAGTACTGTTGACGGGTTTAGTGTGAGAGAAAAATATTATTCATTGGCTAATAAGCTATGGATTATAAGTCAAATACGACCAAGCGAATAGGCTGATTTAATATGGGTCGAAGGATTGACTTAAACGTTATTGCTTGAGCGGCTTCAATTCATTATTAAACCACCTATTAGCAGATGGATTCAAACAACTCCCGCTAAAAATTAGCAGCTATTAGCTATTGACTAGCTATTTTTTAGTGATAATGGATCCAAACAGGGCCTATAGCAACATTGTGTTAATTATTTGTGCCAGTCAAATTTTATTTGTACATTTTTCCTAAAATAATATTATTTTAAATAATGTTACATTTTTATTAATTTACACCATATTACCCGGTCTATATGGGCAAAATAACCCCTACACTTTCACTTCCGAACGACCTGTAGCTAAAGATGAACATGCAGCTCGTAGCCCGATGGCATGAAGCACGGTTTTTTGGCCCAACCCCGTGCACAGGGTCATGCTTGGCCACTGTTCAGGCATGTCGGGCAGCACGGCCCGGCACGACAATTAAAGGTAGTGTCGGCGCGAAAACGTGGGAACGCACCGAGAACACGCAGCAAGCCGGAACGATCCAGAGATCTGCTTGGCTTCAACATAGGACCAGTTAATCTTGTGAATCTTGAAGACATGTCAGTCAATTTGACCTGCAATTGACGAGGAGAGAAAGTTTATCAATAATTTAGGGTGGAACATACCGGTTTTGTCCAGATAGTTCCAAGTGTGCTGCTTCGGGAGCAGTCAAATGGAAAAAATCGACTAAATAGCCGATACGAGAAGAAATCGACTGTTAAGGACTATGATACTCGTGGGTCATGATTGATTTATAATAACGAGTGCAATGCATCTAGTTTTAATGATCCTTTCCCTTGAGCTATTAATATGTACGCGTTAAAGATACATCATTGGCTAAATTAGATTTAATCAATACGTGGTGCAAAGCCAATGAATTTGGTAAAAAGGGATATACCACGCAAACAATCGACTGTTTAATATAAACAGATCTACGAACTTTCTAGATCTAATTTATTACCATCAACATTGAGGTTCGACCGGATCGATGTAGCTATGATGATGATAATAATCTAAAACCAGAAAATCCATAAAATCGACTATATGTCAACAGGTTCATGAAAGCGTGCCATATCTGTAAAAGCACAGGCGAATCGGCTAAAATAGCCGATGCATGCATAGCAAACAAACAAAGTACATATCTCGATCACGAACAAAATCACTGATCGATAATCTCTAATCTAAAGTCTTAACAGTGAAGTTCGACCGGATCGATGTTGCTATGGTAGTATCATTAGATTAGAGCTCATTAACTAGTGAGTTTATCCGAGATCAAAACATGTCTTTGAATGCATACTATGCTTGATTAGAATAGAGATAAAATAGTCGATCTAGCAAAATTAAACTATCAATTATGAGATTCATAGTGTGACCAGACTGGAAGACGACCAATTATGATGATATGATGTCGATCTATCTCTATTTCAATCAGATGAATTGTTATGATTAATAGAACATTAATTATAACAAGATCGATAACTGGTGAATCAACTAAAACAGAAAGGAAAATCTTACTAATCTTAGCCGATTCAGTAACTGGTGATATTGTATTAAACAACAAGTTGTTCAACACAAGATCGATAACTTTGATCTATATTATGATTCGTAAGAGATCAATCCGCTGATGCAGCCTTACAAATAATGATACGGATCGATAACTAACTTATACTAAATCTCATAAGAGGTCGGCCGAACCGATGCAGCCTCACAAACAAAAGTATAAGCCATGATGGTACTCACAGACAAGCTAGAGGTCGACCGGATCGATGCAGCCCTGCTTGTTGAAGAACTCATCGAGATCTATAGTACTCCTACTCCTAAGGGCTGGCATGAAGACGAAAAAGTAATTGATATTGATTGATTGGTTGTTTTTTACAATAGTTGGGGTCCAATATTTATACCTGGAAACTAAACATTAATCATACTCAAATACGACTCATTACAATTCTTGGAGTAAAAGAAAACATTCCTAACTTAAGATAACTTAGACCCTAACATTTTTCTTTTTATAGAGTCTGCCATGTCCCCCCCCCCCCCCCGACGCCATCTGTACGTAGTCCATTGATGTTGTCTGCTAACATCATCTATAAAAATAGTCAATTCCGACACTGCATCAAAACCAGCTGATATCGATTCACATCTAATCGATCCCTTAATGATACAATCTTATAAGCTTCGAGTTCCCACGTTCTTCTTTCCCAAATTTTGGTGTAAACACATGCCCCCAATTTTGGGATAAAAATATTTTTATTCCAAAATTACCAAGTCTGTACCACCGATGGGTCCGTAGTCACGGGTAGAGAACCTTGATCTGGGGCCTACTATTTGTCACATTCACCAACATCCTTGCCTACTTATGAGCCTACACTTCAAAGCTTCACGAGAGCACTATTGCTTCATGAGCGCTTGGATTCAATCTTCCATACCGACTATAAATGTATATCCGACTCTAGTGAGAGCAACCCAACAATTCAGTTATGTTTCTCTTCTGCTTGCCTCCTCGAGTGCCCTTGGCTCTACTAGACCCTACATGGTCTAATCCCTTACTATAAGGATCTTGAGTGATTAGAAGAATTCTTGTGCATAGGTTGATTGTGTCACTCATTTCAGTGCCTTATCGAGCAAGAGGATCAGCTGTTGCGGTTAGAAGAATTCTTGTGATATCACCTGAGTATTTGCACCATCAGTGCAGAGCTATTCTAGTGTTTGCAAGGGTTCAAATGTGTGGACACCTTCCCCTTATTCACTCTATCAAATGCTCATGCCAAGAAATCGGTGGGATATATGGGCATCCTTTTAGCAGGCGGTCTCCTCTCTCCCCTTATGTTACTTCTATCAGCAGGCTAATATGACTTGGTCCATGATGACCTTTGGCCTTGTGGGGATCCAGACTCCCTTCAATTCAATGAAGTCTTAGTGGGTCAAACGTCGGTTAATGTAAACCTTTTGTATCAATCCCACGATATCTATAATTATGGGAAGCAATAATTCTGAATTCGTTGTGCTTCCATGAACCGTTCCCTGAATTTCTAGAGTGTTGATCCATTTCTATAACTGACTTTAATTCCATAACCCCAACGAAGTCTATCTTCTCATCTCCCAGGCTATATATACGGGCTATGGTTGTGGATCAAAAAACAACCTGCTTCGTCCCAAACCTTTTGTGTCTTTGGTGCGATTTGCTTCCTAATAGGTTCGAAGACATGAAAAACGGCAAGAGGTCTGCTGAAGAGTCCCTTGACGAGTATGTGCCACCACACCAGCGTCTTCGTCACCAGAAGAATACAACCTATGATCTTGGGTGGATGGGCTTTCATCTAAACGCGCTGCAAGACGCTCTCACAATCTCATAACATAGGGCCAACTCCACTCAAGCGAGGCTGGCCAAGGCCAAGACCAGAATCATGGGTGAGATATCCACCACAATTCTCTGTTCTCTTAGTTTTGTTTTCAAGATCTTGATTATCCCTTCTATGAATCCTTTTAGACCTATCGGCCCAGTTGGAAAGCCTTCGATCAGCTACAGAGTATGCGATAGGATTTGTCAACGCTAGGGGTGCCATACCAGTGGTT
Organism: Miscanthus floridulus; assembly: GCF_019320115.1. Classification (NCBI taxonomy): domain Eukaryota; kingdom Viridiplantae; phylum Streptophyta; class Magnoliopsida; order Poales; family Poaceae; genus Miscanthus; species Miscanthus floridulus. Next base: position 90,590,708 of record NC_089589.1, read on the forward strand.
CGCCTGTACAATGTCCCAAACCGCTCTAGAGAAGTTGCCCTTCACGGTGTTCGTCATGGCGCTACCATGGCATTGCCTGTTGCGCAAGCTCGCTCTGGTCACGAGCTTCGACTTCTTCCCCATGGTTTCCCAGTCACCGAACATCCTAAGGACCATGAGCTCCTGGTCAAGGACTTCTTCAACACTGCCAACTCCATAGCCTTCGCTTCCCAGGCCAAAGACATTGTGAACAAAGTGTTCCTCGGCTCTTAGTTTGCAATAGGAGAAGCTAGCAAACAATTTCTTCATTTTAAAGTGACTCCCCTTTTGCCCTGTCCTTATGTTTTACAAAAGTGAGAAGCCGATCACAATCAAAACCTTGTAATCATCGGTTGTTAAGTTCTTTCAACTCTTAATATGCCACAATGCAACTCTGATTTTTCCAAGGAAGAACGATTGTATACCCACACACCAATTTGTAAGGAGAGCGGTTATCTGGCCTATTGCATGTCTCCTCGAGGCTCAATAGAATAGCCGTTTCAAATTAGCTGATTTCAACTTCTGATTCGGTCTGACTCGATTAAATCTGAAAATGGCTCTCATGGTAAAACTTTTTGAATTCCTTCCCGATCATCAATCATCGTGTTTTCCCTCGGTACTGGCAGAATGACGCTCCCTCTTCCATTAATTGGGCCTGCCTTTGCATATTCCAAGATATCGACCATCCCGTCTCCGTGGATATAAATACTGGCCAAGGGCTCTAGCTTCAAGCACATCTACACTTGCAACCGCCTCTGTTCTCTACACTTCTCCACCTTCACAAACCCTGTAGCAGTTTTCTTCTTCCTTTCTGTAGATCCAACCAAACCCTATGGCTGGCGAGGACAACTGGGGCAAGCATGCGGCAGAAGAGGTCACGGAGGAGAACCTACCAATGAGCCAGCGCCTCCGCCGTATGAGGTGAGATCGACATCTTCTGCTCATGGCAATGAACTTTTCTAACTTGTTTATAGGTTTGTCCTGAATGACAACCTTCGTCCACTTCCTCCCAGGGCCGGCGAGCCCTCTAATGCTGCATCTGATGCCGCCTCCACACCAGATTCATCGTTGGATTCCTTTGACTCCTACAACGGCGACGACGCCCGGTGTTTCCTCCGAGAGTGGAGGGCGGCCTAGGACCGTTATTCCAAGGCAACTCGAGAGAACAGTCAGCTTGACATCTGCCTCAGGGCCTCTCAAGCCACCCTCCTCACCGCCGAGGAAGAGGCCAGCGCTGCTTGAGCGCGGCTAGCCGAGTCCGACGCCATGGTGGCGGGTAAGATGAACTCCAAGAAAACCTTCATTTCAATTTCAACTATCTTTGTCTTGTTAGCCCTTTGTTTCTGTGATTGCTAGCCCTAATGGTGCAGTTGGAGAACCTCCAACTGGTGGCGAACACGGCTATGATGGCCATCACCGCTCGGGGCCCTCTCCTCAACAACCGCCTACACGACATCCTGGCATGCGTCCATGAGATCGCCCTCCACGGCGTTCACCGTGGCACGGCGGTGGCTTTGGCCACGGTGTAGGTCTAGACCGGGCATGATCTTCGCATCATGGAGCCAGGCTTCTCGATGGCTGATGACCCCGACATGCATGAGGACCTGATTGGGGACTTTGAAGATATCGCAGTGGCCATCATGGGCATCACCTCAGCTCAGGAAGTCATAAATAGGGTTTTCGATTAGCTTGTACCTAGGACAAACTGACCAATGAATAAAATCCCTATTTTTCTATGATCGTGTCTCAGTGAATTTTCTAGAATATCTTTGTATACATCATGATTGTCTCTGTGTTTGTTTTTGCTCTATAGGCGACACATATCGTATCGGCTTTTACCACTTTGGGTCTATTTTTTGAACTAGAGGTAATACCCTTCCGTTACCGGCTATTAGAGACGATGACTGAACAAACATGCTATCAAGTATTAGTCCAAATGCTAGGATAATATTTCTTTAGATACTTTCCATTAATCGCTCTATCAAACTCCTCTTCTCCTACTAGCGTTTCCAAAATATAAGCATTACCAAACGCACAATGTTTAATCCGATAAGGACATTCCCAGTTAGGTGACCATTTGCCAAATTTGCTATCTCTTGACCCGATCGGCAATTTCACCTTCCAGACCAAGTCTCCCTCAGAAAATTGTTTCTCTTGACCTTCTTATTGTAATACTTCTCAATCCTTAGCTTATTGGCTTCGATATTCTCAAGAGCACGTAGCCGATGGCAACTTAAGTCTTCTAAGTCATCTATCATAAGATTCTTGTAAACTTTGGCTGATAAATCATTTTGCAACGTGACATGCCTTGATCTAGTTTGAATCTCCCAAGGAAGGACTACATTATGAGCATACACAAGTTCATAACATGACGCTTTAATCGATCCATGAGACCATGACAGGCCATCCTATATGCCCATAATGCCTCATTAAGCGTTAAATACCACTTTCTTAGCTGATCTTCGGTCTTTTTCTTGATCAACTTAATCATAATTTGATTGGACGTCTCTGCCTGGCCATTAGCCTGAGCATAGTAAGGAGAAGAATTTAATAACTTAATTCCCATACTGGCAGCAAAATCTTTGAACTCTTCTGATGTGAACATTATCTGCTGATCAGTAGTAATAGTTTGAGGAATTCTAAAATGATACACAATATATTCCTTGACAAAATCAACCATATTCTTTGAGGTTACCGTCTTCAAAGGAATTGCCTCAACCCACTTGATAAAATAATCTATTGCTACCAATATAAACTTATGTCCTTTACTTGAAGGTGGAAAAATCTGGCCAATTAAATCAATTCCCCAACCTCGAAACGGCCATGGTTTAATTATTAGATTCATAGTCGATGCAGGCGATTTCTGAATATTACCAAAATGTTGACAATCTTGACACCCCTTATAATATTTAAAACAATCTTCTAGCATTGTTGGTCAGAAATATCTAGTCCTACGAATAATCCATTTCATCTTATAAGCCGATTGATGAGCTCCACATATCTCTTCATGTACTTCACCCATCAACACTTTAGCTTCTTCTTGATTTAAGCATTTAAGCAACACCCCATCGACTGTCTTGTAATATAGCTGATCATCTAGCAAAACATACTTAGTCGATTTATACCTTAGTTTCCTAGTAACCTTCTATGATGGATTCTTAAGCTAATCGGCTATTTCAACTCTTCAGTCATTAGTCAAGGTTTCACTGCTTAAGATCTCCTGAAACACTCGATAACCTAACACGCTCTAAGCTAACCGATTAGCCTCTTGATTCTGTGCTCTTGGAATATGCTGAAGGAAAATATGAGGAAACTTCTTGAGTAACCTTTGGCATTCATCATAGTATCCCCTCAGGATATCATCTTTACATTCATATAGGCCGATCAACTGATTAATAATTAACTATGAATCTCTAAATACTTCAATTGATTCAACATTTACTTCATTAAGAAGTTGAAGTCCCTTAAGAATAGCTTCATATTCCGCTCGATTATTGGTAGTCATTAGTTCAGTTAGAAAAGCAAACTCAAAACTTGCCCCCTAAGGTGAAACAATAACAATACCAATGCCACCACCTTGCTTGCACGATGATCCATCAAAGAACAATGTCCAAGGTATAAATTCTACATAGCCAATACTCGGCTTATGATGCTGAGTAATAAAATCAGCTATTACCTGCCCCTTGACTGCTTTAGCCGATTCGTACCTCAAGTCGAATTCTGACAATGCAAGAATCCACTTCCCCATTCTCCCATTTAATATCGGTATTGATAGCATGTGCTTGATCAAATCAGCCTTAGAGACAACTGTACACTCAGCCGATAACAAATAATGTCGCAACTTAGTGCAAGAGAAATATAAGCATAAGCATAACTTTTCAATAGGATAATATCTTGTTTCTAGATCCAAAAACCTTCTACTTAGATAGAAAACAACTCGTTCTTTTCCTTCAAACTCTTGTATTAAGGCCGATCCAATTGTTTGGCTATCGGTCGACACGTACAACTTAAAAGGCTTAACTTGTTGAGGAGGGACCAGCACAGATAGGCATTTCATATATTCTTTTATTTCCTCAAACGTCTTTCGTTGTACGTCACCCCATTTAAATTCTTGATTATTCTTTAACTTCAACAAATGAGAGAATGGCAAAACCCTTTCTGACAAATTTGAAATAAACCTCCTGATAAAATTAATCTTACCAAGCAAAGATTGTAACTCTGTTTTAGTAGTCGGGGGGTACTGCCTCATCAATTGCTTTCATACTTTTTTGACCAATTTCGATTCCTCTCTCGTAGACCATAAAACCCAAAAATTGTCCAGTTGATACTCCAAAGGCACAATTATTAGGATTCATCTTTAAACCATGTTTTCTTGTGCACTCCAAAGTCTCCCGCAAATCAGCTAGATGTTCCTTGTACCCCTTAGATTTTACCATCACATCATCAATGCAGATTTCAATAATCTTGCCGATCAACTTATGAAAAATATAATTCATTGTCCTTTGATAAGTTGCACTGGCATTCTTCAAACCAAAGGTCATCACAACCCATTGAAATAAACCGATTGCACCAGGGCACCTAAAAGCTATTTTTGCTATGTCTTCCTTAGCCATAAAAAATTGATTATATCCTGCATTGCCATCCATAAAACTAATAACATTGTGCCCGGCTGCTGCATCTACCAACATATCGGCTATTGGCATCGGATAACCATCCATGGGTGTAGCCCTATTCAGATCTTTGAAATCGATATAAACTCTTAACTTCCCATTTTTCTTAAACACAGGGACAATACTTGATATCCATTCTACATAATGGCACGATCGGATAAATTTGGCTTCTAGTAATCTTTCAGTCTTCTTTTTGATATCATAAAGAACATTTGGGTTAAATCTCCTCGGAGCTTGTTTAAACGGATGATATCCAGGTTTGATTGGCAACCGATGCTCAACAATTGATCGATCTAGACCAGGCATCTCATAATATTCTTAAGCAAAACAATCTTTAAATTCCTTTAATAAATCTATCAATTCTCAGGATCCAACTTAGCACTTACATACGTTGGCCTAGACCTATCTCTAGAACCAATATCTATCTCCTCTAATTCATCGGCCGACATAAAGTCATGTCCTAGTTTACCATCTGTACCATCTATTGGATTATCCATTAAAATAAACTCTCAGAGCCGACTGCTTGGATCGGCTGTTGGCTTTCATCATTGATCTTAATGAAGCCTCCTTCCCATAGCTTGCCAGAAAAACACTCAAAATCTTCTAGTTCCCAATACATTGGATCAACTGTTGCTATACTCACAGAATCATCAGCATGAACCAGCTCCACATCATCTCCATGCCACTGAATCAATCATTGATGCATAGTCGATGATACACAACAATTTGTATGAATCCAATCACGACCAAGGAGTAAACTGTTTGAACCCTTTCCATCAATGACAAAGAATGTAGTGAGTAAAGTCTTACTTTCAATTGTTAATTCAACATTTATTGCCCCCTGGTTTTGGATGCATTACCCCTAAAATCCTTAAGCATCATGTCAGTCTCAATTAAATCTCCCGGTCCCTTGCCAAGCTTGCAAAAAGTAGTATAAGGCATAAGATTAACAGAAGCACCTCCATCCACCAATATTTTGTTCATTAGCTTCCCATCAACAAAACATTTTATATATAAAGCCTTTAAGTGCCGATCTTGACTGGCTTATCAAATATAGCTTGTTGTATCTCTAGTCAACTTGGCAACTATCTCCTCATACTCTGATTCATCAAAATCTAAATAGACTTCTTGATCTGCTAGAGCTCTAAATTCTGACGGAAAAAGAAAAGCCATTTGAATATTAGCCGATGGTTGACCCCTATTGGTTATTTGTTTAGCACGCCACACTTGAGGTTTACCAGATTTCTGAGCCTGTTCTAGCTCTCTATTCCTTAAGCGTTGTACCCTTCTTTTCTGACTTCTTGTCAAACCTCCTGGACACCATTGCCCTTCCTGCCAAACATACTCTTCCTCATCACCTTCTTCTTCATAATCAGCCTAGTTTTGATCAACAACTCGTTTCCTAAGCCAATCATGAACACTTCTATTTTTTAAGCGTCAATCCATATTATTATGATGATCCTCATTTCGAGCATGGATAGACCGGCGATTGGCTTGAGATTGCCTAAACTCCCAATATTGTTCACTACACTCTGGGCAATTATTTCTAGTAGGCAATTTTAAATCTTCATTCCAACAATGTCTGAAGAAAGGATAATTCTAATGTGATTCAGCTTATTTTCTTTCATACCTCTCCTCTTCTTGTTGACGCTGGTATTCCTTCTCTTCCAACCAACGCTGATAATCCTTTTCCTTCTGTCGTTGCCATTTATTCAACAAAATTCAAGATGTAACACGTGGCCTTATCACCCCGTTTCTTGACGTATCTCCTTGCTCATATCGGCTCTTCTGTTGGTCACGATGCCTCTTAATTTCTCTATATTCATCAGCTGATATTTATATCTCTGGATTGACTGTTAGAGTTTCTTTTGCCCTAGTTGATGTTAGGACTTTAGTCTTCCTTTTCAGCAACTTAGCATCAATCATATTCTAATCTCTTGGGAAAGGATTAGCATCAACCAATTTGATTTGTCCCCTTTCAAGCAAGAAATCAAAGAGCTTGTCTGATTTTGTGACGTTGAAATCATAGATCTCTTCAACTCCTTTTCCCAAAGGATTTGGCACCATCACTGTCTTACCCCAATTCCATTCAGCCGCAACAATCTCCTCTTCTTCATCATCCTCGTCATCATTAACTGAATATGGATTATAAGCTTCAGCAATTGTGGTATTTTTTTGGAATTGGGTATCTCTGCGCATATTCTAGAATTGGCTATCAAGTGCTGCCACTCGTTGAGCCAACTGACCTAAATTATCAAATTCTTGCCCAAGCAGTTTCTCTCTCCACGTTGGCAACATTCCTTGGACCACCAATGCAGCTAGTTGATCATTAGTCAGATTCAATGAAAAGCACAAATTTCTTATTTCTCGGAACCTCTGAAGAAACTCAACACTCGATTCATTAGTTCTTTGCCTTATGGTCGTCAAATCTATGATCTTCTTTTCTCCTATCCTAGTATAGAAATATGTATAAAATTTCTTCTCCAGGTCAGTCCAATTGATAATAGAATTAACTGGTAACGATGAAAACCAGGTGAAAGCTAGTCCTAAGAGGGACAAGGAGAAGAAACGAACTCGATGGGCTTCTTCAATAGATGCTTTGCCCAACTATGTAAGATACCGACTGATATGTTCTATTATAGTTATGCTATCTTAACCAGTGAACTTAGCAAATTCCGGGAGCCAATAATTTGTAGGAAGAGCCACCAAATCATACCACTCTGGATATGGACGTTTGTTCAAAAAGGTCTACCCTTTTGGTTTTAGACCGAATTGATTCTTCATCATTTCGGTTACTCTGGGCAACAACTCATCAGCATTTGAATCTGGATTTCTTTGCAATTGTTGACCCATCTACGGATTAAAATTTTGGATACCTTGATACCCTAGATTTGGAATCATATGAAGGGTATTATAATATATGCCATAATGATATCCTTGTAGAATCTCTATCTGTTGGGTCCTTTGCTGATTTGTTGCTTGAAGTCTCTAGTTGTAAATGTTGGGATCTGTATCTCTATGAATCCTTTAAACCGATGATGCTATTTTTTGAGCCAACGGCGGTATTTGTCCTGATGTGCCAAAATTAACCATTTGATTCTAAACTTGCCCCGTCGGCTATTGCACATACTGCACTGATGATCTAGGATTGTATTTGACTTGTAGTAGTACCCTGCACTTGCACAGATGAGCTCTATACTACCTGGGCATCATTATTGCCAGGTAGTGCTGCTTTTTGATGGCTAGTACCGGCTTAATTAGTCCCCTAAGTCGACGGATGTGGAATGTTATAATAAGCCGATCCAATCTGATCAATTGGATATCCATGAAATACCTCCTTCATGGTATTGTGGAATGTGTTCAAGAAAGCTGTATTATGATTCAATATGGCATCATGAACAGATATGTTGATAGCATCTACAAAGAAACGCCTATCATCAGCTTCATCTATATCTGACTGCCCATGCATCAAAACTCTTTATAGTGGATATTTCTGAATAACTTTATTGTTATGTGTCTTGATGTAGGACAACAGACACTTGTTCTGAAATTCCTCTGTAACTTTAGTAATGACATCCTTATCCTCATCAGGTAAGTCTTCATAAGGTAGCATAAGAATGTCCCTGTTGTTGTGAGCTGCCATGATGATTATGGGGTCCCACCGGACGTGCCAGAACACGTGTCGATGCGAAAACATGGGAACGCGCCGAGGACACGCAGCAAGCCAGAACAATCCGGAGATCTATTTGGCTTCAACACAGGACCAGTTGATCCTGTGAATCCCAAAGGTGTGCTAGTCAAGTTGACCTGCAATTGACAAGGAGAGAAAGATTATTAGTAATTTAGGGTGGAACATACAGGTTTTGCCCAGACAGTTCCAAGTGTGCTACTTCGGGAGCAGCTAAATGGGAAAATCGACTTAATAGCTGATACGAGAAGAAATTGACTGTTAAGGACTGTGATGCTCGTGGGTCATGATTGATTTATAATGATGAGTATAGTGCACCCAGTTTTAATGATCCTTTCCCTTGAGCTATTAATATGTACGCGTCAAAGATACATCATTGGCTAAATTAGATTTAATCAATACGTGGTGCAAAGCCATTGAATTCAGTAAAAAGGGATATACCACGCAAACAATCGACTGTTTAATATAAACATATCTAGGAACTGTCTAGTTCTAATTTATTACCATCAACAGTGAGGTTCGACCGGATCGATGTAGCTATGATGATGACAATAATCTAAAACCAGAAAATCCATAAAACCGACTATATATCAACAGGTTCATGAAAGCGTGCCATATCTATGAAAGCACAGGCGAATCGGCTAATATAGCCGATGCATGCATAGTAAACAAACGGAGTATATATCTTGATCACGAACAAAACCATTGATCGATAATCTCTAATCTAAAGTCTTACCAGTGAAGTTTAACTGGATTGATGCAGTTATGGTAGTGTCATAAGATTAGATCTCATTAACTAGTAGTTTATCCAAGATCAAAATATGTCTTTGAATACATACTATGCTTGATTGGAATAGAGATAAAACGGCCGATCTAGCAGAATTAAGCCATCAATTATGAGATTCATAGTGTGACCAGACTAGAAGACGACCAATTATGATAATATGATGCCGATCTATCTCTATTTCAATAAGATGATTTGTTATGATTAATAGAACATTAATTATAACAAGATCGATAACTGGTGAATCAACTAAAAACAGCAAAGAAAATCTTACTACTCTTAGCCAATTCGGTAACTGGTGATATTGTATTAAACAACAAGTTGTTCAATACAAGATTGATAACTTTGATCTATATTCTGATACGTAAGAGATCAATCAGCTGATGCAGCCTTATAAATAGTGATACAGATTGATAACTAACTTATACTAAAGCTCATAAGAGGTCGACCGGACCGATGTAGCCTCACAGATAAAAGTATAAGCCATAACGGTACTCATAGACAAGCTGGAGGTCGACCGGATCGATGCAGCCCTGCTTGTTGAAGAATTCTTCGAGATCTACAGTACTCCTACTCCTAAGGGTTGGCGTGAAGCTGAAAAAGTAATTGGTATTGATTGATTGGTTGTTTTTTATAATAGCCGGGGTCCAATATTTATACCCAGAACCTAAACATGAATCCTACTCAAATACGACTCATTACAATTCTTGGAGTAAAAGAAAACAATCCTAACTTAAGATAACTTAGACCCTAATCTTTTCCTTTTTGTAGAGTCTGAGATGTTCCCCCCCCCCCCCGCCCGACGCCATCTATACGTAGTCCGTTGATGTTGTCTGCTGACGTCATCTATTAAAATAGCCGATTCCGACACTGCATCAAAATAAGGTGATATCGATTAACATCTGATCGATCCCTTGATGATACAATCTTATAAGCTTTGAGTTTCTACGTTCTTCTTTCTCAAATTTTATTGTAAATAGGTAGGCCTGGTGGTGACCCGGTGACCTTCAACGCCTGCTAAGAGCCCACAGCACCACGACCACTTCCCCCCTAACCCTAACTGCATTTCCCCTCCACCACGCGGCACTCCTCCCGCTCGGCTTCTCGCGGTCGTGAGTCGAGTCGCAAACTCGCCTTCGCACGGTTGCGTCCCCAACCACCACCGCTCGCAACCACCTCCTCCTCGACCTCGCCACCCTGCGTAGCCGCACCGCACGTGTCGTCGGTTGCCTTGCTACTCCACGCGGCCTGCTACAGACTGTGCCAACCTCGAGCACCAGCCTCAAGCGCCCCACCGCCGATTGTGCTGACTTCAAGCGCGAGGGCGGCCGGTCTCTAGCACCAGCAGCCGCAGCCCTACCGCCGACCGTGCCTTGTCCGCTCGACCCCATAGCCTCGGTGGCTTGATTCGATCCCGCCCGACAGTGCGGATCCACCCTTGAGCGCCTTCCCTCCTCCTTTGTGACACGGCGGCCTTGAGCTCCCTCCCTCCTCCTTCGCGACACAGCGGCGCGGCGCTTGGTGGCATGGACGCGGGCCTCGAGGCCGCCTGGCTTGCTAAAAAGGTTGTGCTTTTTGGGCTGGCCCGCACGAAAAGTGGCCTGACAGGCCATGCCTGGGCCATCGGCCAGGCACGAAGAGCATGGGCTACAATAATTTGGAGGCGAAATCGATGGGAGTCTCCAAGAAATGTGCAGTAATTAACCAGCTCTTTGGTTTTGGTGTTTTTAGAGTTGCCCTACGGAGGTAGTAACATAGTATGAACTTTGGCTTGGAACTTTGCATTAGAGTTCTTTGGATCTTGACTTCCCTTCCTCCTCTCTCCAATCCATTCTCCATCGTGATTTGGACCTTGTGTGTGTGGACTTGGATTTTAAGGACCTAGTGTGTGCATAAGTCTCGATCTTTGAGCGCTAGAGTTGATTCAAGGAGTATAGATTGAGGACACTCCTAGACGACAAGGTGTTGACCTCGCGACACCGATTCGTGTTTGTGCGCCAAGGGAAGTTTGTCGAGGACCGGATTTTCCCTATAAAGAAAGAAGAGTTAAATGTATGCATGAGAGACCTTTGAACTAGTCATGGGGTGTCATTTAGCCCCCTAAACTTTGAAACTGTATTTTTGAGTCACTAAACTTTTTAAGTGATTCATCAGAGGTTCTTATCCCTTCATTTTATGTTTATATTTATAGAAACCCTCTATATTTATTTTTCAACCACAAGCTTACCCTTCCCTGCAACATAGAGCTGGTGTTCGCCGTGGCTGAGCCGTTCAATGACCCGGTGGTTTTTATCACCGTTCAACTGACCTAGCTGATTTATGGTTTACTGATTTAAGGTGTTTTCTTACTTGTCGTATTTGGTTTTTGCAAAAAGTCTAAAAAGGATGTCGTATTACTATCTTTGCGTTTCGTAAGAAGAGTAAAGCAACGAACAGCTTGACTATTCTTTTTGTGGAGACTATTTTAAAATTTGTAAAGCAAAAAATAGGCTCCAACAAATATGTCATCTGACTTTGTAAATAGGAAACTATCACTTAATTTTCGGTGGCCATATATAACTAACCACGGACACTCGCTATTTGACCCTGTAAAATAGCAAGGTCGTTGTGGACCTCTTCTTTTTTGAGGGATTTTTTATTTTATAAAATGGCTAAATAATAGAATTTGGATACTAATTTTAGCCAAGCTGTTGGAGTTACTCTAAGAGTCTACATATATGCCTCCATTGTCATCAACATTAATAGGCATGTAAGACCGGTCTCAGTCGGGGTTTCATGACCCAGTTTTCAACGTATGATGACCCAGTCTCTCTACTACTATAAAACTTTTATTATCTATTTTCATCAATACGGTGTCACATCAACATATTTAATGCCCATAAAATTTCAATAAAATCTTCGTTCAGACCGGTCTATCTAGGAAGGGCTGTGAAAGGATCTGCAAGTATAACGAGCACTAGAAGCGAGGGAGGTGGAGAGAGAATCGACACGGCGTTAACCAAGCCGAGGTGAAAACGAGAACGATTAACTCCAGGCTAACAACCTCCTTGGTCTGTGCACCAAGAAGAAATGACACTAAACGGGGGGAGTAGTTAATTAGCTTAGCACGCTACTCCAAGAACACACTTATCATACTAATTTCAGCTAATTGGTCCTATACGGTTTACTCTCATAGTCCTTTCTTTTAAAAAAAAAATGATCCCATTCGCAGAGAGCCACTGACTTTGTGATATAAAAAGTAAGTTGGTACGCCGTACGATCACATGTCTCACCACATAGACATGTCACACTTATAATGCTAATGGCAGCTACGATCATTTGGTCATATGGTTTATTTATTATTTTCGTACTCCCTTCTTTTTCCACTTACTGTATAATATTGTTGGCAATGATCCCATTCCCCGAGAGCCGCTGACTTTGAGATATGAGAAGAGATTAAGTTAGGCCGATCACATGTCCCACGACATCTACATCATCTATTGCTCCAATTTCTATAACTAATTTCTTTAACTAACACGCCATGATTTTTTAAAACCCTATTGTTTTTCTAGTTAAAAGTAAATTACACCACTACAGTAAGTCTTTGTAGGGGCGGCTGGCGATGGTTTGTAGATGCGGCCTTGTTAGCCGACCCAACCACACCGTCTCTATAAGGGTTTGTAGGGGCGGTTTTCAGGCCGCCCCTACAAATCGATTTGTATAGACGGCTGGTGTTACCAGCCGGCCCTATAACTGTATTTGTAGGGGCGGCTAGTAACACAAGCCGCCTCTACAAAAATGATTTGTAGGAGCGGATGTAACACTAGCCACCCCTATAATTATCATTTGTAGCGGTGGTTCAATCTAGAACCACCCCTATAGTATATTTTTCTAGCAAAAAAAATTGAAATTTGAAAATATAAATATGACCAGAAATATATACATATGCACATATAATATATAATTCACAGGGACATTATATCAAAAGCTAATTCACAAGAAGATATATACATTATAAACCCATAATAATTTAGATTACTTCATTACAAATCCATTCATTACAAACACATAATAATTTAAATTTATTCATTACAAATCATAATAATTTAGATCAGTTCATTATTATAACCAACAGTAATTTAAATTTCTAGAACCTCCCAATGTCGTACCACGTACTCGGACAAGTGCAGATTATTTATTTCATATGCCAAAATCTCACTGATGTAGCGCAATATATTTACTAGTGCACTCTCCCTTGCTTCACAAGATCATTCACAATGTCTACTGATGACGATCAGCATTGGTCGAGAATCTTCCCTCCTAGTCACAAGAATTTTTTCCTAGATTCCCTCTGAAGTGAGAATAGGGCCACCATATTCCCATTTATAACGACCCAATTGATACATGGCCTGATTTATAATTGCTTCGAAGCTACAACTTACGTATGTTACGTAATTCTCCTGAATCTGCAAGTGTTGGGGAAAATGTAGTTATTAGAACCATGCATATATATAGACATAACAATTAATCTGGATATAAGTTATGAGACTGACAACATCATTTATGTTGTTCTCAGCAAGCTGTGCACAATAGTGCCTAATATCGTGGTGGAGGCCCACATTCAAAGCTCCAATCCTCATCGAGGAGTATGTATGAATATTGTACCCAATATTTTAAAGCGCACTTAAACATTCTTGCACAATATATTTTTGGGCACTAATGTGTGAGGTTGACCGCTGCCCGTCCTATCGATGTATAAAATCAGACCTTGTTGGTTACTCGCCCTAGCAAGAATAGAAAACCCAATTCGACATTGCTTGAGTCCAACATCTATAGGGAATATACCAACATTGATGTAATCAATCCCGAAATTTGAGAGTGTCTCTCTGAACCATGGTATAGAATGAATTGTCTATATTTAAGAATTATATATATCAGAACAAAATATCTATAGAGGTGTCTTTAAAACATGTTACTACTATGCTTGGATATGGTTGTTGTGCCATCCCCAATGTTCGTTGGAAGCCCAGATCAAATGCATAATTATTAGGCAGATCCGGCGAAGAGAGTTCGGCCATCTCTTCTCCTAAATTTATGTCAAGGAAAATAGTTGTAGTAGAGAAGGATATGAGAGGAGAGGAGTAGGAGAAGTAGGAGCAGAGGACAGGAGAGTAGAAGTAGTAGGACTAGAAGAGGAGGGTCTACAAAGCAGCAACTGCCTGCTAATGGAGAGTAGTAGTAGTAGGACAACAACAGTAGTATTAATAGTAGGACAGCAGCAGTAGTAGTATTAATAGATGGAGTTGCATTACAACGAAAATATAGCTGTCAACATACAATTAGTGTTATCCAAACTAATAGGCCTCAGACACTATAATTAAATCATCATACAATTGTGTTATCCAACTACATCGACCATCTAATTGTGTCATTACAGGCCTAAGTATTGCAGTTACATTGGCAGCTCATAAAAAGCCTCATCCAAAGTCCAAACACCATAACCAACAAACTGATAATCACCACATTCTTCCAAGAACCAGTCTTACCACCCTGAGGGGATGCTTTCACCACAATCAGCAGGGACCAATTTTGGCGAGGGAGTTGCTGCTCCAACATAGGCATTGAAATCTCTAAGTGCATAGTCATAGTTGTTGTACTTCTTGTGTATAGCAGTTTTGAACCCAAGCACTTGTTCACTACACTCATGCCAAGACATGTAAATCCTAGGTTTCTTCTCGTTGAAAACAACATAGCAAGGGCCCATTTCCTAGTGGAAGTGAAGAAAATAGCCATCAATCAGGTTCAAACTAACTAACAAAACGAGTAGTAATAGTAGTAGTAGAGGTAGAGGCCTTAGAAACATTTCAATCATCATTTGATCAAGAACTTAGAGCATAAAGGCATCATAAACACAGTGAGCATATATAAAAACAGTGAGCATATAGAAAAAGACAGTAGGGGTGGCTGGTAATGATGCCAAGTTCCTCACAAGTTCATGATCATCAGCTCGTATTTCAGATAATTTCTAGAGTTGGATAATTTCATCATTGGCAAAAGAGAGAGGAGAGGAGAGGAGAGCTGGCCAAAAAAACAAATGTTCCTTCCTAGACATAGAGGAGAGGAAAATGTGGTTAAAAAAAGCAGCTGCTGCTTCCCAAACATAGAGCAAGGGCCCAGGGCCTCTATCTGATGAATCATGAGATGTGGCATTATATAAAAAAAGAGGGAGGTAAACACATCTCTAGTTGGTTTTGGGTCTCCACTATGAAATCATGTAGGTCACTCAGCTCTTTCTTGCCAATCTTCTTCTGTGAGATCTTCGTAAAGAAGTAGCACATGTGGGTGATGGCCATTTTCAAGAACTCTGGCTTTATAGCCCTGATTGCAATGGGTAGGAACACTATCAACATCACATGACAATCGTGAACCCTTAAGTTTTTTATTGATAGGTCCTTCATCGACACAATCCTCTTTATGTTCGATGAAAATCCAGTCGGAACTTTGACCCCCCTGAGGAAATTGCATATCGCCCTCCTCTCTTCTGGGATCAGGTTGAAGCTAGCCGCGGACAGAGTGTATTTTCCATTACCCTTAGGTACTGGGTGAAGCTTTGCCTTCACATTTAGCTACGCCATGTCTTTCCATGATTTTAGACCATCCTTTGTCTTGCCTGTGTCTGTCAAGGTAGCAATGAGACTCTCAAAGACATTCTTCTGCACGTGCATAGCATCAATTGATGAGGACATCACTACTTCGTCGCATACAAGCCAAGGAGAGGAGGAGGTCCAGCATAGGCATCCAATTCATCTTTTTCATGGTGGAAGCCCAGTCCAACTGAAGTTCGAGCCCATCTCGGGTTCTAGGACCAGTCTGCCTTAAACTGGTCACCCAGGACACATCTAGACTCCGTTTTCGATGATCCACATATGGATGGAAAGATAATTGGATAAGGAAGCCAACCCAATTGGTCTCACGTCAAAAGCCTTTTGGAATCAACGGGAATCGTTGAAACAAGTCAGTGTTCAGAATCTATCAGGGTGCTGCGACACCGTCTTTGGGTGCGTTGGACCGTGTATCGTGTTTGGGCCCATTAGGGAACGCGTCCAGGGGGGTGACGTCCAAGACTCTATAAATACCAGCCGTCGCTCTCCTTAGGGTTTGAGTTTTGTTTAGTTCTTGATTTCCTCGTGAAACAGACATCGTTTTGCTACAACTGTGCCGCCAAGGCTGCTTGCTATGAACCAGGGCCCCAGTTCTTGATCTTGTTCGCCTGTGGTGATTAGTCCTTTCGAATAAAGACTTAAACTCCTTCTCGTTATCATAAGCCTCATATTTATTTGCAATTTCAGATTGCATTCATCCCGTTCTTGCTTGTGTTCTCGATTCGTTTGCAGAAAAGCCTTCTCGGCGAGGTCAATTGCGTTCGCGTGGTTGATAACCAACGGAGTAGTGGTGTAACGGTTGCGGGGGTCCAAATCAATCTTGGTTTGAAGCCTAGATCGTGAACGTATTTCCTGTCCTATAGCCTCATTGTGTCATGTAATTTCGTCTCTGTTTCACGTTGTTGAGTTTGTGCCCTAGGTCAAGTTCTGGTTGCAGGTTTTAGATCGTTTTTAGTCCAATTTGTATTTTTCTCTTTGTTTTTCATCATAATCCGTGAACACCTTTAAGTCTTGCTGTGATTCCTTTGTATTCATCAAACCCTAGTCCACGCCATCTTATTTGTTACACTTGTCTTTACTGTTTCCATCAAATCCTTACTGCCGTGACCAATTTTACGCGTATTGTTCCCGTTTTATCCTCTAATTCAGAGTGCGTTCATAAAATTGGTCTAGTTTTCGCATACGAACTCGGATTTCGACGTTCCATATATCAAAATTGATTAGAAAATTTTTTGGATCCATCCATCCCCGCTATGTCGGGGTCGGAGATTTTTATTTTGGTCAAAAAGTGGTCACAAGATCCTCTTTTCATGGTCACAAGGTTTTTTTCGATTTCGAGCACGTCTTCTGGAAATTCCACAGGCCACGTCTTTCACTTGTTTAAGCTCATATTTTCTGTGGTTACTTCTTTTGTGCTCCTAAGTGAAGAAAAAATATCAAAAAAATAAAAAGAAAAAGTCAAAATTTCTCAAAAAAACAACGACAGCCAAAAAATAGAGAAAAGAGAGAGAGGCAAAAGTGGAACAATATCTAGAGGGGCACATAGAGAGCGCCATTTGAGCTGTGTTTGTGTGTGCTGATTCTACCTTGTTCCTAATCATATTCTTGCTGTTCACATCACTTGATATATCTGGTACTTGGAACGTGAGTAGGCCAGCAACTAAGACAAGTACTTGGGATACTTATTCAGCTTTGCTATTCAGTTGCGAATATTATTTTTCCTTGCTACTATATTATGCCTGTCTAAGCTCCACTTTCTTCTAACCAAGTACAGGTTCGCCTTGCAACTGTTACACTCAAGCTACAACGGTATCACAGTCACCGACCGATTGCATCGCCTGTTGCTTTGGTAAGAACACTTGTAAGACCGTGGTAAGACGCTTGAGAGTTGAGTGCCTTATTTTTCCTTATCCATAACCTAAGTAGTTGGTAGAGATAATACTATTTGTGTTGTCTTTTTCTTTCTACTAACCATGTTAGAAAAAGCCGAAGGCAGCGGCCAAGGAAACGAGGACGCACCTACAAATTTTAATGACTGTTTCTAAGAATGAGCTTCATGCCATTCTTGATGACAAGTTCAATGAGATCCTTCAATAAATCACCAATTTGGCCAAGAGGATTGAAGATGTTGAACAACGACATTCTAAACCACGTCTTGAAGATGATGATGATGATGATGATCTCTCTGAGGAGGACGATGGTGATGCGGAGGCTGAAGCCGAAGCTCAACGACGTGTTGAGGATGCACGTAACCGTAATCGGTTGAACTTTAACCGATGCGGTATGGGAGGTAACAACCAAGGTAATAATGATCATTTCTCTAAAACCAAGTTTAAGATAACTCCTTTTTCTGGTTCTGCTGATCCTGAAGTATATTTAGATTGGGAGATGGTTGTAGATAAAAAATTTAGCTCCCATCAAGTACCTGAAGAATATAGAGTTAGACTTGCTACTAGTGAGTTTACTAGCTTTGCTCTTTTCTGGTGGAATGATATTTGCATTAATGCTAATGCTAATGGTTAAATACCTCAAACCTGGACTGTACTTAAACAACGAATGAAATCAAGATTTGTTCCTCCATACTATCAGCGTGATCTGCGATTAAAACTACAACGTTTAAATCAAGGTAGTAAGACTGTTGAGGAATATTATCAGGAGCTTTTAATTGGTCTAGCACGTAGTAACATACAAGAGGATGAAATGGATAAGTGTTCTAGAATTTTTGGAGGTTTGCGTCATGAAATACAGGATGTTCTTGACTATAAAGAATTGACTAGATTTTCCCAATTATATCATTATGCTATTAAAGCTGAAAGGGAAGTACAGGGACGACAACCTAGGCGATCCACAACTCCATCCGTGACTCCATCCATTCCTTCACGTCCAACCGAGGTGAGTAAATTTTCTAATGTGCAGACACCACCAGCGCCTGTAAAGAAGAGTTCTCCTATCACAGCTTCTTCCAGTGGATCTGCTGCACCTTCCTCTAGCAGCTCTTCTAAAGTTGTGTGCCACCGCTGCAAGGGCATGGGACATATTGCTAAAGAATGCCCCAGCAAACACGCATATATTGCTACTGATGATGGTGGGTATGCTAGTGCTAGTGATGAAGAGAATGAATTTGCACTTACAACTGATCTTTATGCAGATAAATTTGCGGATAGTGCTGAAGATCCTGATGAGGTAATTGATAGTGTGGCATGCACTGCACACTACAAATCAATCCTTGTTCAGCGTATTTTGAGTACACAAGTTGAGCCAGTAGACAAGCTACAACGCCATAATTTGTTTCAAATGTTCCTCATTGTCAATAATTTCCGTGTTCGTGCTATAATTGATGGAGGGAGCAGCAATAACTTGGTAAGTTCTGAGCTTGTCAAGACTCTTGGTTTATCTACACGTGCTCTTCCACATTCATACCATGTTCAGTGGTTCAACAATAGTGGTAAGGCAAAGGTAACACAATCTGCTCGTGTGCAATTTTCTATCGGGCCATACCATGATTATGTTGATTTTGATATCGTGCCTATGCAAGCTTGTTCACTTTTGTTAGGCTGCTCTTGGCAATATGATAATAATGTTGTACATCGTGGTAGGCAAAATAGATATACTTTTATGTTTAAAAGAAAGACCATTGCTTTACTTCCTTTAACACCTGCTAAAATTGTGCAATATGAAAAGGAACTTACTGAAAAGAAAAAGAAAGGCCTTGATAACGACTCTAGCAAACCATTAAATGAACCTTCAAGTAACATGAAAGAAGTTTTATTTGCTCTAAAATCTGTTCTTGCTGTTCATGATGAACCATGTTATGCTCTAACTTGTACATCGTCTATATGTCCACTTGGTCCTACTCCTCGTGCTATGCCTATTGTTGGTACTAACCTTTTGTAAGAGAAGGAGGATGAATTTCAAACAGGGAAGCCACCATGGCAGCCAACTTTGCGAAGGATGGGGCGCCAAGATGAACGTCTTCTTTCAGAACCATCGTTGTTGTCATCCATTGGAGGAGACGATCTACTTCAGTGCAGGACGACTTCAATTCAAGAAAGGGAGGATGATGAGGACATCACTACTTTGTCGCATACAAGCCAAGGGGAGGAGGAGGTCCAGCATGGGCGTCCAATTCATCTTTTTTATGGTGGAAGCCCAGTCCAACTGAAGTTCGAGCCCATCTTGGGTTCAAGGACTAGTCTGCCTTAAACTGGTCACCCAGGACGCATCCGGAGTCTATTTTCGATGATCCACATATGGATGGAAAGCTAATTGGATAAGGAAGCCAACCCAATTGGTCTCACGTCAAAAGCCCTTCGGAATCAATGGGAATCGTCAAAACAAGTCAGCATCCAGAATCTGTCAGGGTGCTGCGACACCGTCTTTTGCTCTGTTGGACCGTGTATCGTGTTTGGGCCCATTAGGGGGCGCGTCCAGGGGGGTGACGTCCAAGACTCTATAAATATCAGCCGTCGCTCTCCTTAGGGTTTGTGTTTTGTTTAGTTCTAGATTTCCTCGTGAAACAGACATCATTTTGCTACAACTGTGTCGCCAAGGCTGCTTGCTGTGAACCAGGGCCCCAGTTCTTGATCTTGTTCGCCTGTGGCGATTAGTCCTTTCGAATAAAGACTTGAACTCCTTCTCGTTATCATAAGCCTCATATTTATTTGCAATTTCAGATTGCGTTCATCCTGTTCTTGCTTGTGTTCTCGATTCGCTAGCAGGAAAGCCTTCTCGGCGAGGTCAATCGCGTTCGTGTGGTTGATAACCAACAGAGCAGTGGTGTAACGGTTGTGGGGGTCCGAATCAATCTTGGTTCGAAGCCTAGATTGTGAACGTCGAGTCTCCACCAATCGACGCTATCATACCTTTCAGAAGATCGGGCCTAGTTTACATCATCTATGGCATGGGGAACCTCCAAGTCCGGCTAATAAGGCAGATACTGAAAAAAGATCGACTGTTTCTTGAAAGGTACGTCGGTGACAGGAAGTGTGCTTCTATCTTTCTTCATCCCATCTGGATTCTTCTTTTCGAGGACACACGTATGTTTTTCACCATTTCGAATACGTGTTGCCCATTTTTACGTCTCTCCAGAGGGGGTTCATTCTCTGGCTTGTTGTCATAATATCTAAAGTATATCTTGGTGCGGTATTTGTGATTTGTCTTTAAGAAGCGTCAGTACCTTAAGTAAACTATCTTCTTGCATGCATCCAGGTACACCCATGTAGTACCATCCAAGCAGACAAAGCATCCTGTCTTCCCTTTGATCTGTCCAGACAAAGAAAACAACACGGGGTAATCATTAGTAGTAACAAAGATCATGGCTCTACATATGAAGTCCTCCTTTCAGAACGCATCATACATCGGCTCCCCATGCCTCCATAGCCTCTTCATTTCTTGCATCAAAGGCTTGAGGAACACATCTATATCAATGTCTGCTTGTTTCGGACTCAAAATGAGAATAGTGAGGAGAAGGTACTTTCTCTTCTGACATAGCCACATTGGGATGTTGTACATGGTCAAGATCACTGGCCATGTGCTATGGTCGTTGGTCCTTTCATTGAAGGGATTCATTCCATCAGTGCTTAAGCCAAGCCGTACATTCATTGGGTCAACGCTGAATTCGTTGTGCTTGTCATCGAAGTGTTGCCACTGAGTACCATCAGCCGGGTGTGCAATCACATCATCAACCACCTTGCGCTCATCATCCCACCATGTCATGAGTGCGGCTTCCTTAGGGTTAAGGAACATATGCTTCAAGCGGTCGACCACTGGCAGGTACCACATTACCAAGGTAAGAATTCTTCTCTGCTTTGCATCGTTGCCTAATGGAGTGTCCTATGGGGGTTGAGAATCTTGTACCACCTTTTTCCCACCCTTCTTCCTCTTGTTCCCTATGGAGGCTTTATCCCCGTCGTAAAGGTCGTTGTTCTTGTACCGACTGGCCCCACACCTGGGGCATTTATCTAGTGACTTGAATGTGTCGCCACAAAAAAGGATACAGTGGTTGGGGCATGCATGGATTTTTTTTAACCCCCATTGTCAATGGACTTATAACCTTCTTCGCTTGGTATGTGTTGGCGGGAACTAAGTTTTGCTATGGCAGCAACCATGATAGGAGACGCAATAGATGATTGAAACTACAGTCTAACCAGCCGTACTTAGCCTTCAGGATGAGTAGCTCAAGCACAAATCGTAGCAATGTCCATTGTGTCGGACAACCCTTTTTAACACCATACACAGTCTCCTTCGATGCTTTTTTCATCCTTTCCAAATTTTCTATACCTTTTGGGCTCTTTAGTAAAATCTCTGGTCCAATGGCCTGAATCATTTCCTCTAAATGATCAAAATCATCTTCATCCCCGACACTTGCTTCACCATCATTATTGGCATCACCTTCGTCGTTACCATCCCATTCACCAACATCACCACCTTGTTCATTGCCAAACTCAGGATCCATTTGTGCATAAAGCTCTGCTGAATATTGGGACAGGGATTCTAGGGTTTCGGTGTCATCTTCCTCCTCATCCTCATCATTAACAACAATCGTTTCACCATGATGAATCAACACTGTGTAGTCCTCAACAAATCCTCGCATAATCAAATATGATCTGATGATAGTCACATCTATCCATGCCATATGGTTCTTGCAATCTTTACATGGACAAATAATTATATCCTTATTCTCTGTCAACGTCATTGCATGCTTCTCTGCGGCTTTAATAAATTTATCCACCTCTTCATAAAAACCTTCCTTGAACCTTAATGAACCATACATCTAAGAGTTCTTGTACTCCATCTTTTACAACAACAACCAAAGAAAATACATTAAAGGACTACTTATTCTGATATATATAAAGGAATCAAATTAATAAATACTTGAGAATAATTGTATATACTTTAGATATATATAAATATAAATCAAATATAATTACATGAAGCATATTAAACACACCATGGTAGAGGATAATTAATTAATGGCCTACTTATCCATAAATAATTAAAAATACATATTTGTTGATTACAATAAATAATTTTAAAAACAACTGTTGGTATTTATTAACACAAATAGAATATGAAGGGTTCTGCAAGCGCATATAATACCGTTGTAGCATTTTACTGGGAGTATTCTAGGTATAGTTATTTATATTTTGCCATAGGGAAACAATGGAATAAAGATTATTGAATAACCAAGGAGTATCTACTAATCAACATACCAGCATAGCTAGAGTAGGGGTAAATGAAATGATAGGAATTATGTATAATGACACTCAGGGGATAGATCACTAAGAGAATGCAAACTAGTTAGCTCAGGAGAACAACGGGTGAGGTAGATTCCTGTGACATTCTTATTACATGGTCAAAGTATGTATACATTCAACTATAGCTAAGACTAACTCTACTCTTGTGCACTTTGGGACGCCGCTTAGACAGTAGAGCACCACAAAAGGATAACTCTACTGACGCGACTACGGTCCTATAATTTAAGAACCTGCTCAATTTGGTATTGACTACAAAGGATAGATGGGGTTGTCACCTCCCGCTGCTACCACACAACCAGGGAACAAGGTGTACTCACAGGTAGAGCATCGTATAAGCACCATGCTTACACGAGGCTCGGCTAGTTAGCCCAACCGGTAAACTAGCAAGCTAAGCGCTCTATGAACCCACACACAAGTAATGTTAACCTTAACTAAGCAAGATATATATTTAAAGTAAGCATAGCCATGTAGATAGGAATATGATAAATTGATAATAAGTCTTACAAAATGTAAAAGTGAAGATATAAGGTTTTGTCAAGCCTCCAAGACTAGATCCGGAACTTGAGCATGAGCCTAGTTCGACCCTCACTCCCGAGCTACTAATCTACTACATTGGAGAGTTCTAGACCTAATCCTCCTGGTGTGTTGATCTGAATGAGAGATGAATTAGGGTTTTAGGATGTCTCTAGGGAGGGGGGTATAGGGCTAAATATATAGGGGGTAGCGTCAATTCTGGACCCTCGGATCAAACCGACTTGAATAAACGGCGTAGATGCAATCTTTAAGGCGGTGAAGAACCGACGTAGCGAGGCGAAGGCTGATAGGTGGCCCCACAGGCTGGCCGGCCTACAGGCTGGCCCCACCTGGAAGCCTCTCACAGTCTTCTTCGGTGTGGTGTCCTCTAGTGTCCTTTGAAACCTTTTGGAGTTGTTTACGCCGCGGTTAAGCGCGATTAAGTCTGACGTTTGGGTCCACCTTGACGATTTTCTGAATAAATCCTCCTGCAAAGATAGATTCACCAAAACTTGTTGAATTTATTAGTTTAAACCCCTAGACCTATGTTTGGTGATGGAATTAAGTAAATATGCAGGTTATGTTGATGGTTTATGATTGATGTTAATGACCGTCAACAAGCTCCCCCACACTTAACATTTGCTAGTCCCTGAGCAAAGCCAAACTCAGTAATGGATCAGGAGTTGCTACAATGATTTCACGGCTCAAAAGTACACATGCGTTCAATTAAGAATTCTCCTCCGGATTAGAATAAACTGATATGACTTTCAAACTTACTCATATTACCTTCAACCTCGGGACTTCTTAGCCTTCACTTGGGTCTTGAGCAATTGAAAGACAAAATGATCAAGTCAAGCAATATGTCTCAAGTTCTTCGTTCCACCATTATTCTAGAGTTTTTATAAGTTTTCAAAATAAAACTCAGAGATTCCATTGTATGACACTCTCAAGTCTCTCAATATATGTGGTATTTGTGTATCCTCACCAAGGCATAACTTGTTGTGCCTTTTTCTCTTCATACCACTAAGGCTTTATGTGGAATTCATAGGTAGGGAGAAAGTTAGAACATACTTGTAATGCATATATTGTAAAGTCAAACAACGTATCCAGAGGGAGTTGAGTCATACAATCAAATCAAGATATGTATGTGTGCGGATATATATGGTCGCTAACCTAATTCTACTTTGCTCCTTGAGAACATATCTCTTTTTTTTTGAAAACTTATTAACGACGGGATATGTGGTCGTTAAGAGTCCAAATGTGATCGTTAAGAGTTATTAATGACCACAAATATGTGGTCGTCCATGGTCGTTAAAAGCTACGTCGTTAATACAATTAACGACCACATAATATTTCCGGTCGTTAACTTTTCAACGACCGAACGATATGTGGTCGTTGATACTCAACATGTAACGACCACATTTCTAATAACAACGACCATATTTTTCATCGTTAATATTTCTACACCATCTATCATGAGGCACTAACAACCATGTTTTAGTAATAACGACCACATTTTTTGTAATGAATAATATTTTTGGGCACATTTACATTGATAATTTTTTTCACATTGGCTACTTATTTATAACACTAGCCTGTCCAGCCACCACTAGACACCATATACAATGACATTTTTCACAGTAGAGAAAATACAACTAATAAACTTGCAATAGCAAGCAATTATTATTTATTCAATTTGTTGATACATAAAGATATATCTTTGGAAAATATAAAAAAACAGCTAACCATGAAACTTACAGTGCCTAACCTAAGGATCATTCCTTTTACAAAAAAAAGCAAGAATAAGCTATCCTGACGGTGAACACCCGTGTACTACTATTAACTAATATAAAATACTAATCTGCAACATTATCCTCCGACAGCTTCGTTTTGTCAGCAAGAAGCCAACAGTAACTTCAATGCTAACACTATACATGTGTGAAATAATAACCAGTCAACTTAAATGAACTTGTGTCAAATTGCAAGATCTAAAGAAATGCAACTTGTTACCTTGTATATATCTATACCCATATCCTTTACAGGTAATAAGTCTCTTTCTAGTAAACTAAGCACAACTGCTCTTCGATAGAAAGCACCTGCATATGTCACCAAAACTAAGGTAAACATATCTTTAGTACCATACATGTGCGGCATTCATCTATAACCCATGAGTTAACATCTTGAATTGTGATATGCACTGAATAATGAGAACTATGCCTGAGATGATCTAAGTTTGACATCTAGGCAATACACAATAACAACTCAAACCTGTCTTATTTTACCTCAAAGTTTTAGTATAGGGATGAGGAAGCATGAACTCTGGTATTTTCAATTGATGGACACAGTTGTTTTGAGATAAATGAAAGAGACTAGCTAATTTAAATTTTCAATAGATGGAAGACCACATTGGTAAAATTAAGACTGCACAAACTTAAGGAAATAATCATCTAAAGCAACAATAATTTTTGTAAACTAACCTTTACTTCATGGTAAAAGAAAAATTACTAGTTGAAGCAACATTAGATAGGCTAATATCTCTATGATACGTATCCCCTTCGATTAGATGAAGTTAATGCCTAGAATCTGAAACATGAGAACACAAAGGTTCAGAAGCTGAAACATGAGAACACAAAGGTTCAGAAAAGTAAATTCAATAAGCTGGCATTGATTCCATAGGATTACTGTCGACAGAATATCGTCGGCAGTCCACCGAGGGTTATCCCGCGATGGTAGATTTGTCGATGGGGGTGCACGTAATCAGGAACCGGATGATGACACAAGACGCAGAGACAGCGATTTAGACAGGTTCGGACCGTCTAATCGACGTAATACCCTACGTCCTGTGTCTTTGGTGTATTGTATTGAGATGTAGTAGATAGATCTGTCCACTAGGGGACCCCTGCCTCTCCTTATATAGTCTGGAGGGACAGAGTTACAAAAAAAGTATCCTATTTGGTATTATACAATAGCTTGCGGTGCACGCCGAGATGCGTCGTGCACGCCTTGATCTTGTAGGCCGGGCCACCTCTGATGGTGCGGCTCATGTCTTGTCTTGTAGATATCGGGGGCCATACCCCCACAGCTAGTCCCCGAGCCTGACAGTAGGTGACGTAGTCGCATGGTGCCAGGGTCAGAAAGTAGAAGATCAGCCGAGCAGGCAGCCAGTCCTCGGGCGTAGCCACGAGATGAGAAAAGGCACATTCACCACAAGGTGAAGTGTGCCCACTTAGTCCCCAAGCATGCTGGAAGATAAAGAATGAATCTTGTAGCAGGGTCAAAGGAAAAAGGTCTGAAAGCTTGCCGACGTCGTCTGACATGCGCGTATCAAGACCCCAGACGAGCTGCCCAAGATCAGCACCCTGATCCGAACAGCATGGAGCAACTTGATAGCACACCGATGAGACGTAGCAAGATCCGACCAGCAAGGGAGTCCCCGGTGTCGCTGGCGTTGTCTGAGCACCGATGAGCAAGGAGTTCCCGGCGTCGCTGGCGATGTCCGAGCACCGAGGAGCGAGGAGTTCCCGACGTCGCTGGCGATGACCGAGCATCGAGGAGCGAGGAATCCCTGACGTCGCTGGCGATGACCGAGCACCAAGGAGTCCCCGACGTAGCTGGCGATGTCCGAGCACCGAGGAGTTCCTAGCGAAGCTGGCGAGGTCCGAGCACCGAAAAGCGAGCAGTCCCCAGCGTCGCTGGCGATGACCGAGCACCGAGGAGCGAGGAGTCTCGACGTCGCTGGCGATGACCGAGCATTGAGGAGCAAGGAGTCTCGGGCGTCGCTGGCGACGACCGAGCACCGAGGAGCGAGGAGTTCCCGACGTCACTGGCAATGTTCGAGCACTGAGGAGCAAGGAGTCCCGACGTCGCTAGCGATGACTGAGCACCGAGGAGCGAGGAGTCCCCAGCGTCGCTGGCGATGATCGAGCACCGAGGAGTGAGGAGTCCCCAGCGTTGCTGGCGATGACCGAGCATCGAAGAGCGAGGAGTCCCTGACGACGATCGAGCATCGAGGGGCGAGGAGTTCCCGACTTCGCTGGCGATGACCGAGCACCGAGGAGCGAGGAGTCCCCGGCGTTACTGGCGATGACCGAGCACCGAGGAGGGAGGAGTCCCCAGCGTCGCTGGCGATGTCCGAGCACCAAGGAGGGAGGAGTCCCCGGCGTCGCTGGCGATGTCCGAGCACCGAGGAGCGAGGAGTCCCCGGCGTCACTGGCGAAGACCGAGCACTGAGGAGTCTCCAGCATAGGTGGCGATGTCCGAGCACCGAGGAGTCTCCGCCGAAGCTGGCGATGTCCGAGCACCGAGGAGCGAGGAGTCCCCGGCGTCGCTGGCGATGACCGAGCACCGAGGAGTCCCCGACATAGACGGTGATGTCCGAGCACCGAGGAGTCTCCGACAAGGCTAGCGATGTCCGAGCGTCGAGGAGTCGCTGGCGAGGTCCGAGCACCGAGGAGCGAGGAGTCCCCGGCGTCGCTGGCGATGACCGAGCACCGAGGAGTCCCCGGTGTAGGTGGCGATGTTCGAGCATCGAGGAGTCCCAAGCGAAGCTGGCGAGGTCTGAGCACTGAGGAGTCCCCGATGTAGCTGGCAACGTCCGTGCGATGAAGTGTGTCCACTTACTCCTCGAGCACGAAGAAACCGAGTGCCGAGGAGTCCCTGGCATAGCTGGCGATGAAGCACGAGCGATGAACAGTCTAGTCAACTGGTCGACGGCGAAGTGAGAATTAAGTAGAAGCGACCAGCAAACAGTCCGATCAACTGGTCGGCGACGGAGTTCATGAACCGAGCGGTCTGACCAGTTGATCGGTGGGGAAGCCCGAGCACTAGGTGATTCGATCACTTGGACTATGATCCTGCAATACAAACATGTAGAACGGGTAGTACATGATGTAAAGATATATGAACTCCGGACAAAAAATAGCGTATGTAGCTTGGCGATCAGTTAGAGCGAAGATATATTTAATATAAACCGTCTGAACAGTTAGTGTGTAGCTGAGTCTCTAGCCCTAGCTAGCCTGTTAACCATAACGCGGAGCGCGCAGCCCGTGCACGTGTAGGAGGAACAAGCGTCGCTAAGGAGCCGCTACCGACCACCCATAACGCAGAGGACAGACGCTCGTGCACGTGTAGGGAGGAGCCAGAGACAGGGCCGTCTCTGGAGACGTCCAAGCATCAACAGGACTATTCGGGGGTTCGGAAAATCATTTAGAGAGCAAACATGGAGAAAACAGCTCAAAAAAACATTATGGCGATTAACGAAGATTGAAGAATATTTAGAAAAATATTAAAACGTGACTTAGCTTTACACAGAAAGTCTGGTCGGCGACGTATGTCGTTATCTGGTCGGCGTTGACGGTGAGCTCTTGGCGGGCGGTGAGTTGTTGGTAAAAGCAACCTCGGAGGTGGTTCCAAGATCAGATCTACTGTCGCGGGGGCTGATGTAGCCAGCGATGAATCGTCGTCGTGGACCGGCATGGATCTCCACGAGATTGATGACGAGATCGCGCTATTGATTTGAGGTCTATCTAGCTCGCCATGGATCAAGCGCACACCCCTACCTGGCGCGCCAACTGTCGACAAAAGATGCTCGGCAGTCCACCGAGGGGTATCCCGCGATGGTAGATTTGTCGGTGGGGTGCGCGTAATCAGAAACCGGATGGTGACACAAGGCGCAGAGACAGCGATTTAGACAGATTCGAGCTGTCTG